>NC_047517.1:6978862-7085103 GCF_902827115.2 Pseudochaenichthys georgianus | reverse complement strand
AGATAAACAATTTCACTCCTGACTTGTTCAGGCAAACTCCATTTGCCTTGAAAAGATGTCTGCGATCTCAGAAAAAGTTAAAATTGTCAATAAAATGGACAGAATGGTCAGTGCAGACAGTTGAAAGCCAGGTGTTCAGTGCAAACAATCTGCTGAATCTCTCCACTCCTCTTCTGACTGGCGGTAGAGGGCCACTGATGAACACCTCTGCATTTAGAGAGCTGGCAGTTTCCAACAGACATTTAAAGTCTTTTTTCAGCACTTCTGACTCTTGTTTCACAACATCATTTGTTCCAATGTGCAGAACCACATTCTTCACAGTCGGATGTTCAGCCCCAATATGCAGGATCTTCTCAGCCAAGTCAGAGACTGTATCCTTGGGAAAACAGAGTACTTTGGTGTTGTTCTTACTACACAGACCTTTTACATCTCTTACAGCAGAGTCACCCACAATCAGAGTTTCAGGCCCAGTCGTTAGCTTTCCCTCTAGTCTTTTACTTTTGGAGTAGCTATTGGTCCTTACCCTGCTGTGTGAAGAGGACGGGTTATCCAGGTCATCAGAAAGAGATCTCCGGCTCTCGGTCAGCGGAGCGTATCTGTTCTGGATTGGCACACTTGGTGGTTTAGGAGGATTTTTTGTAATTCTCCCTTTAGCAGCTGTCCACTGCTGTTTAGGGGTTGAAGAGGCGCTCCTCTTGGGTGATAACAATGCAGGCCAGCCGGTCGCATCACATATTTCTGAGTGTTGGGCTCTGCCTGTTATCCGTCCTCCCAAATCCCATGGAAATGATTTACTCTTCGGCTTTGCACCCAGAGAGTTCCAGGGAGGACTACCACTTGTAGATTTATTACCCGGTACACAGCCCTCCTGTTCCTTGGAATCCTTGTAGCTGCTAACTAGCTGTGAGTTAGCATACCCTTTTCCACTATTTTGCAACACTGGTAAAGTGGTGTCATTCCCACAACATAGTCCATTCACTTCCACGTTAACTTCCAACAGTTGCATTTTCATTTCCAGCACAACTATCTTCTGTAGAAGTTTGTGGAAGTCATCTGTAGAGAACGGAGGCATTTTTCTACCAACTAGCTTAAGCTAAATAGCATGCAGTAGCCTACCAGGCTTTAGCTGTTGCTAGGCCACGCTACTGTAAGACTGGGGTCGTCGTAAAAATGTTGAAATATGGCTGAAAACCTCCGTCTATTTACGAAGATGAACTGTCCCAGTGATCGGTTAATGTCCAGGAGCCGCTGCTCGAAGTTTTCAGAGAATAAGAATAGGAAAATCAGCATAAAAAGTAAGCAGAGGCAGGAGCAAGCAGAAAAGCGTCTGCACTGTAAGAAAAGATAAGGCAGAACCACCGCCTCTGGCGGTCAGTAGGGACGAAATAGAACGATAGTTACGGCTGTAACTACGGTCCTATGAGTCCCGGATGACCGCCAGAGTTCCCTGTCACTCAGAATTCTTGTGTGCTCGCGAGAAGATTCGGGGAACAGATCCTCTGACGATACCGGCTGATATAGCCGGTGTCACGTGGGTCACAGGTGACTTTGTTGTTATTGGTACTCGAGCTGCGCATGCGCACGATGGACATATCCAGTGCTAAAGCACCGCCTCTGGCGGTCATCCGGGACTCATAGACCGTAGTTACAGCCGTAACTATCGTTTTGTCTTGTTTAGATCTGTCTGTGGTTCCCTGTCGTTAGTTTCCCTGGTGTGTCTGATTACCCGATTGTGTTCACCTGTGGCCCCTGTGTTTTCTCCTCCCTCCTCACCTGTGTCTTGTTTGTGTGATTAGTCTTGTGTGTATTTAAGTTCTGGTTTTTCTGTCTGTCTTTGTCGGTTCGTCTTGTGTCATGACTAGTTTGTTGGTGAGTGTTCTGTTTTGTCTTTGTTTATCACCTAGCTTTGAAATAAAGGAATTTTCACTTTATTCTGCATTTGGGTCCTGCCTGCTTCACACACCGTAACATTACGAACCGACCATTATGGACCATTATGGCCCTGCCGACAACTCTCCTGCCGGGGGTCCTGCCAATCCTATGTCCTGTGCCGTTGGAGGCCCCGCCGACTACTCTCCTGCCGGGGGTCCTGCCAACCCTGTGTCCTGTGCCGTTGGAGGCCCCGCCGACTACTCTCCTGCCGGGGGTCCTGCCAACCCTTTGTCCTGTCTCGTTGGAGGTCCCGCCGTCAACTCTCCTGCCGGGGTCCTGCCGGTCCTGTGTCCTGTGCCGTTGGAGGCCCCGCCGACTGCTCTCCTGCTGGGGGTCCTGCCAACCCTGTGTCCTGTGCCGTTGGAGGCCCCGCCGACTACTCTTATACCGGGGGTCCTGCCAACCCAATGTCCTGTTTCGTTGGAGGCCTCGACATTACACGTCTCGCCGGGGGTCCTGCCAACTCCTTGTCCTCTTCCGTGGGGAATCTTGCCGACACCTGTCCCACCGGCTCTGGTTACTGTCCGGTCAACACCGGCTCCTGCCCAGTCCCCTGAGAGCTGTGGTCTTCGCCCCTCCTCGAACTCTGCCTTGCCCCGGGCTGTCCGCCCGAGAACCCCTTTTTGAACTCTGCCTTGCCCCCGGGCCGTCCGCCCGAATTCCACTTTTTGAACTCTGCTTTGCCCCCGGGCCGTCCGCCCGAGATCCCTTCCTGGTCCTCTGCTTTGCCCCCGGGCCGTCCGCCCGAGATCCCTTCCTGGTCCTCTGCTGTGCCCCTGGGTTGTCAGCCCAGACCCGTCCTCCGGACCCCCTCCACCCACCCTGGTGGCCCTAGTTTTGTGCCAGATAACTCAAACATCCAGGGTATGTTTAACTGGATTCGTAGTACAGGCCTCAGGTCAGACCAGGGTTTCCGTTAGCCGGTAATTACCGGTTTTTAGCTGGTAAAATTTATAAAAAACCGGTAAATTCAAAACCTGACGGTCAAAATGTCTGGTAATAATTAGGGAGGCTCCGATCGATCGGCCGCCGGTCATTATCGGCCGATATTCACTCTTAATAGTTTGATCGGTGCTCTCTATAAAGGCCGATCAGGAGAGCTGGATCTGATCGATATGGACATAAACGCAAGTGAAGTGTAACCGGAGCGAGAGAGAGATCAGATCAGCTGCTGAGTCTGACCGAGACACGCAGCTCTGCAGGATCACCTGAAGCCCCGCCCTCTGTTTAGCGAGCTGCATGAGAAACTGACGTGCTGTCAGGAGAGAGAGAGGGAGAGGATCCGTTTCTCCCGTGTTATTATTCAAAGTTGATGTAAACTTCTGAATAATGTACGTTATCTACTACAAGTAGTTTGTTTGAATGTAATAATTATGTTGTTTGTTGTTTGTGGAATCATTTATTGAAAAATGAATCTGAATTTTTCGATCTGTTACGATTATAAACTGAAGCAATATAAAAATGAGCCCGTGAACTGAGTTTTAAACTGAAGCATATCTGCTCATAGTCCGGTAATTACCTGCTAACGGAAACTCTGCTACACAACTATTATTATTATTGAAATATGACCGGTAAGTTTCAAATTAGTCCGGTAAAATAAATTCTGCCCGGACATTTGACCGGCGAGAAAAAATCCTAGCGGAAACCCTGGGTCAGACATGTAAACCTTTTTGCACACATGCAGCATAGCAACATAATATAACAGTTTAAAGGACACATGGTATGATGATCAAACATGACGCAGATACGCTGTGCCTCTTCACCTACATTTTGGTTCTTGCTCTTTCACTTAAATCCTAAAAACTTGGATCTTATCTTTAAAACTAAGGTTATTACTACTCTTTCTTTATCCAAAACCTTTTCCCTCCATGACCTCACAAGGTTTAATTGGAGGGAAACAGGTTTGCAGAGGGGCCTTATCCAAGACCGGGGAGTGTTATGCCGTATTCACAGCGTACCTCCTTATCTCTCACCAATTCCAACTAAGGCCCCAACGGGGACCTTGCTCCCTGCGTGTGCCTGTCTGTGTCTGTGTATTTGCATGTTCCGATTAACCGAGCCTCCCTCAAATTGTCTTTTTCTTTTGTGTCTATATCTACGCCGGGATCCAGAGTCGAGGCTGATCCTCTTGCTGTAGTCCTGTGCCCTGGATCCTCTATCCTGAGTTCTGGATTAAGTCGTGGACTTCGAGTCGTGGCTGAACCTGTCTCTGCGGTCCTGCCTGCCTTTCATCATACTACTTCCCTGATGGCTTCCACAGGATTGTTGACATCCTCGTGGATTCCTCATCTTATTATAGACGCATGCATTTCCAAACATTCGGTCTACCTACGCTGTAAAATGTATTATCTTTTCGCTTTACACACGGCATCTATTGCACGTCTGTCCGTCCTGGGAGAGGGATCCCTCCTCTGTTGCTCTCCCTGAGGTTTCTCCTCATTTTTCCCTTTAAACTGTGGGTTTTCTCTGGAAGTTTTTCCTTGTACGATGTGAGGGTTTAAGGACAGAGGGTGTCGTATTGTCATACTGATATTCTGTACACACTGTGAAGACCATGTAACATTTGTGATATTGGGCTATATAAATAAACATTGATTGATTGATTGAATGATGGCCAGTGCTGCAAGATAATGCGGTTTCCTCATACTGATATTCTGTACAAACTGTGCTGTTGTATTTACTGTATAGTGTCCTTACTGTAAGGTAATTATTATATGTACAGCACTTTGGCTCGACATCTTTCTAAAAATGTGCTATATAAATAAAACTTGATTTGAAAAATAAAACAATATTATAAATAATGATAAAAATATCACTTCTGTAAAATAACTAAAACCCTAAAATAAAAACCTATACAAGAAATAAATAAAACAATTGAAAATAAACCAAATAAGGTAATAATAATATATACAACCCTGCTGTGTGTGTTCTTGGTGAAGAAATGTTTATGTACAGTACATGTCAAAATAGAAACGTCTTAAGATGAATGCTATGATTTATTGATGATACAATAGGAGATGTATGTTTGTTTTCTGTAGGGAGGCACAGTTTGTTGCAAATCAAGAGTCCAAACCAGTTTACTGCCACACGAGCAGCTTTAATAATAATAATAATGGGTTCCATTTATAAAGCACTTCATATTTGAATTCAAATCCCGAAGTGCTACAAGTAGTGAGCATGAACAGTATAAATAAACATTACACAACACGGTAGAATTAATAAAAAAGCAATAAAAATAAATAAAAAATAAATAAAAGGGTGATAAAAAGGTCTAGGCAAAGGCTCTTTTGAAGGCAGAACAGAGCAGTTATTTCACCTCAATGCTAATGTTAGCATGGCAGTATTCTCATAATGGCAATTCATCACACATGTGATACAGTTACATCTACCCTGTTCATTGTCTTGTAGTTAACATTCTTCAGAGGTGTAAAGAAACTAAGTACTGTACTTAAGTAATTTTGAGTATTTCCATGTGCTGCTTCTTTTTACATCTACTCCACTAAAGTTAAAAGGGCAGTAATGCAATTTTACTCCACTACATTTATTTGACAGCTTTACCTACTTTTAGCAACATGCATCTCTAAAAATTAAACTAGTTGAATAACTCTTTAGATCACAAAAGAGTAAAACATTTTACGAAAAGTCAATCAGAACTTAAACAGTAAAATGCTACTTGATGCTCAAATATTACTGAGAACTGTCACATATATACATATAATGATATATAAACGCAATTTTGTTTGCACAATTATTTTTACTTTGTAAACTTTAAGTATATTTTGCTTATGATACTTTTGTACTTTTACTAAAGTAAGATTTTGAATGCAAGACTTTTCATTGGAGCCTGCCTGCAGACCTCCACTCTCAGGACAGTTCCGGTGCAGACCTCCACTCTCAGGACACCTCCACTGTCAGTACAGGAAGTGACGATTCTGACACGTTTTTTTCCCCGCCCACCGAAGGACTCGTTTGATGGAAGTTTTAAAATCACAATGGAGACTCATCACGGAGGTGATGAGTCCGCCCACCATGCACTTTGGGTCGGCATTGGTCAAGCCCTTTTGACCCCCCCAGCGTGGTTCTCGTAAAAGTTTTTCGCTCAAATGACACCATGGAGGAATGTAACGGGAGTTGACAGGGTGCCTATTTTCGGACACTTTTTTTCACTTTTTCACGGTTTTATTATTTTTAATTTTTTGGCTATTTCACTCGGTTTCTACCGGGGACATTGCCCGGTCTCGGGTGTCCCCCCACGGCCTGTGTCCAGCCCCCCCCCCCCCCCACTCATCCATATATTAACGGATTTTGACCATTTTTGTTGCATTTTTCTCCTTTCCTCTCACTGATCGATTGGCAAACGCGACCCACTCTCGGAGGGCCTCCGCGCCGGCCCGGCCTAGTGCCGGTGCTCTGGCGGTGGGTTCCTCCGAACTGCGGGTTCGACTCTGATGGCTGGGAGGGTGTGCTGCGTTAGGGTGGGGGACTTCCCCCACTCTGCGTGTCTCTTCCTTCCCGGGCCGGCCGATATGAAGCGTGACCAAGACGCACCGTCCAGGGGTCCCACGGCGGGGTGGAGGTTGTTTCTCGAACCTTCCACTGTTGTCTAGCTGATGAAACTAAAATACAAGATGTCGTATTTATATATATAAATACATATATATCTATATAGATAATAAGTGTCAGTACGATTTTATTTTGTATTTGCGTGCATTTCCTGTTTAGAAAGTGGCACTGTACTGATAGTGGTGATTTTATTTTTGAATTCTTAGTGTGCACTTCCTGTCCTGAGAGTGGAGGTCTGCACTGGAACTGTCCTGAGAGTGGAGGTATGCAGGCAGATCCCTCTCAGACTTTTACTTGTAATTAAGTATTTTGACAATAATGTAATGGTACTTTTACTCAAGTAAAGAATCTGAATATTTATTTCACAGCTTAATTACTTCCCTACATAACCTCTTGTTTCTATCTCCAGTTGGTGGCAATGCACCTCTAAGAACTGCCAATAGACAATCGGGAAGAAGTTGGCAAAATAACAACAGAGTGGTGCAGTAATGAGTCCTAAAACCTGAAAAATACTTTTACCATTTGTAAAGACAGCTAAATGTTCTAATGTAGTTAATAAATGTATATTTTGTGGTTGTATATTTTGTAACCATGTTGGGCTATAACATGGTTAAGTTTATGAATATTATTTATGAGTAAAAATGGCATCCTTGCTATTTTTACCAGCCTACTTAGGTTTTTCAAACACTATTATTCAACTGTAAAATATAAAAAATTGGGTAACACTTTATTTTATTTTTTTTTCGCCATCAACTAGTTGCTAATTGTATTAGTTGAACATGCTCTCTTTCATGTGCACTCTGGACCTCTTTTAATTGTGTGCTTATTAAAGTCATTATTACTACTCACGTTGTTGGCCGCGTTGGCTCAATATCGTCATGCAACGTGTTAACACAGCCATCCAGTAACCTACCCACTACTTGGCTGTATAATTTGTTGCCATATAATGTGCATTATTGTTAGTCCATAAGTTAATAGGGACCCATTGCTTTTGAAAAGTAAATTATAGCTATCTTGCAAAAGTAAATTATAGCTATCTTGCAAGCCGATTATACATTGTAATGGCTAATCACCATAGCCAACAGTAGCCCCTCTTCAGAATGGAGAACTTGTTAGCTAGCAAACGGTTTGCTACCTAGCTAACAACTGGCACGAAGGCACATGGTTATCTTTTACTTGGTTTAACCTGTTAAGCCCTGAGCCTGTTTTTCAGGTCTCAGGCTCGAAAATGACATTCCCAGAACAAATGAACATTACTTATATTGAAAACCACCCTTGAATGATGGGATGGTAGACTAAAAGCTTTAGAAATCCAAACTATAACATATGTACCCGGTATCAAGATTGATGCAAAACAAGTGACATTTGACTTTTTTAGACAGATTTAAAAGAAAAAAAACCCTTCTGGGGTCATTTGGGTGCATGTTCCATATCTTTGGCCCCCCTCGGTCGATTTTGATGATTGACACCTCTTTTTAACTGTTAGAGCCAATAGAATCAAGGGGAAGTTCCTAAAATCCATCTAAACATTACCCATTGGTGAATGAGTGATGCGTAGCCAGAATGCCCCGGAACCGGAAGCTGTCATACTGTCATAGTCTGCTCCATCATTCACCAGTAGTTTTCCATTCACCTGTCTCACCTGTTTTCCACACCTACTCGTTAGATCACTCGATCTGCCTCATGCTTGTCTTTCCCGCGTTTGATACCAGATTGCCTACCCGGTTCCGACCCTGCCTGTTTCCTGATCCTGCCTGTCCCTCGACTATCCTGTCTGGCCTGTTATCCGACCCTGCCTGTATCCACGCTGACCGCCTCGCTTACTCCCTGACTCTCTGCCTGTCCCTGACTCACCTTCTGCCAGCTGTCCTCCGGTGCGTTAAACTGCTCGGTTGGTATTCCTCAGATCCAGTGGAATCTCCAATAAAGTCTATTACCAATTCTCCTTGGTTTCTCGAGTGCTGCATTTGGGTTCTCCTTAAGATTGTGACACATACACTCTAGTAGCATGATAGCAGCTATATATGAAAACTCCGGTATTGACATAAAAATTGAATGATGGATTATCGGTAATCATTTCAAAGTGAGACAGACACATTGGATTAACCTTCAGCAGCGTTTTTATCGTTTTAATGCCATTGAACACAACTTTTGATCAGAACACAGCAACGGTAAGACTTATTTTCCATTTTGGTCCCGTAAAGCTACTTTTGTTGTTGTACTTATATGTCGGGAATCTGTGGAATCTCAGCTTGCTATATGATATGTTTGTGCAGATTCGATAAGTAATAAGCGCATTTTACCTTGAGTTCTGTGCTAAGTGCGTTAGAATTGTTCCGCTCAGGGCTAATTCAGAGCCTTTGTTATTACCCTTTTGTTTCGTTTAGCTAAAGATGGTTCATGTAGTCTGATAGCTTAGTTTCTTCCCGTTAACTGGGTATGACACATTAATAGATTTTTAAATGTTAGCCCTGAGACACAGTTTCGTGAAGAAAAAAAAACCTGCAGCCCCAGGTTAACCCCCAGGTCAGTCGCATTCATTTGGCCAGCTTGCTGCCTTTTAGACTCATGTTTGTGCACTCTAACTGTTATCCAATATACATATTCAGCCTTTTACACAATATGTAATAGCTTTATTCTTCTTATTTGTGTACAGCCTAAGGCAAAGGCAAAGAAGAAGAATCAGGTCCCAAAAGAGGAGTCAAGGATGGAGTTGATCAAAGAGGATCTAGATGGTAAATTGTATATCCCTCAACTAAGAAGTAAAACCTAAATGATTTCCTTGTCCAACTTTATTTAACATTAACCTCTATTAATTTGGAAGATTCATAGCTAATCACACTGAAGATTATGGATTATCTCATATTTTTAAGCCTCAATTTGTCCCCCCCCCCTCTAACATCACCAGAAGTCATCATTTAAGGGGTCATTTCTCAAAAATGTCTTCCGGGGGAGGATCCCCCCGGACCGCCCTAATATGGTTTGGTCACCATTTCCATAGCCCCACCAAAAGAAATGTCCACCAGCAGCCACTGATTGAACTGATCTTTTTAATAAGTTGTACTTACGATTTAGTGAGAAATATGGGCTTGTGCTTCACTGACGATCTTTGTCATTCTGACAGGGAGGCAAACTGTAGTTATTACACTTCGAGTTTTGAAATATGTGTAACTCTGTTAATATAAAACCCACACTGCTCAAACTTTGTTGCTTTTCCTAAAATTAGTATATTTATTTATTTTGGGGCGTGGGGAATGAAGAGAACAAGATATATGAGCATTTTATGAGCATGGGATTTTGACCCCTCATATAAACATATGCATAATGCTGCACTATACTTTGCAGCCACACGCCGTTGCCAAGCAACGCTTATTGTTTAGGTCCTTTGATAAGCAGGCAGTCATATCATTAACTAGAACTAGCTAGATCTGATAGATTTGGACATAAACGCGAGTGAAGTCTAACCGGACGCGAGAGAGAGATCAGAGATCAGACCAGCTGCTGCTGACGGAGAACACGCAGCTCTGCATGATCACAGCTCCGTCCGCTGTCACGGACCGTTGAGCGGAGCAAAATACACTAAGAGTTAGACCTAACACACTTAGCTATTTCATCTACTCTGGAACTAGCTAAACTAGTTATACATATATTTATTCTTTACTGTCGGGTCACTCATTACAGGTTCAGCGAGCTGCACGAGCCTGACGAGCTGTCAGGAGAGGGAGATGAAAAGAGAGCACCCCGTTTATTGTTCCCATTTTATTATCCAGAGTTACTGTAAACCTTTGAAGAAAGTAGTTAATCTACTATTAGTTTGTTTAAATGCATTAATTACGTTTTTGTTTTCATTAACATAAAATAAATCTCACGTACCCCCTGCAGTACTCCAACGTACCCCTAGGGGTCCGCGTACCCCCATTTGAGAACCACTGGTTTAGGCAATTCTTAGCGCCATCTGCTGAACAGAATTATTAGTCTGTGTACTCATCCCTCATCCATCATGTTTTTGTTTTATGTGTATTTGTTTGTTCGTTTTTTCCAGTCAAAGGGCCAGCGGAGGTTGTCCATAGATATAAAAAGGTCCTGAAAACCTTCGGACGTGTTCGCACAATGTCTGAAGCCTTCAGGATCAATAATGTGGATCGGGGAACCATTAAGATGACTGCTCCAATTGCAGAGCTCAAGATTGTGGACCCAGACGCTTTCGAGAACCTCAAGTTTGATCCTGCAATTGACACCCTGCTTTCATTTGCTAAGAAGTGTGCAACCAATGCCACCCCTGATAAAAAGGCCAACATAGAGGACTTGAAAGCCAAAGGCAAGCTTCTTCCCTTGCTGATGAAATATTAAAGTGCTAGTTTGCTCGGTTTAGATAAGGTGTACTGGAAGAGTTGCATGTTGAAAATGTGAGGTAGTACCTAAAGAGCAAGTTCAGGTTTTATATGTATCTATCTGTTTTTCTTTAAAAAGTACAGGGGTGTTGTGAGCCTTGGAGACACTTTAAATGTTTTGTGATATGTGTGAACCTCTCTTAAGTGGTTAAGTTTAAATAAAACATATATTTCAACGTCTGCTTACTTTGTTCATGTACTGTTGAGGTTAATTTCAGTAGTTCAGTCGGACAACTCACGTGTTTCTTAATATGTTTTCATTTCATTTCAAACCTTTATTT
This sequence comes from Pseudochaenichthys georgianus, assembly GCF_902827115.2. NCBI lineage: Eukaryota > Metazoa > Chordata > Actinopteri > Perciformes > Channichthyidae > Pseudochaenichthys > Pseudochaenichthys georgianus. The sequence continues at coordinate 7,073,936 of NC_047517.1, read as the reverse complement.
AACCAGATTGGTCCCATTGAGATCATAGATCTCTTTTTCAAGGGAGACCTATTAGAAGCAGCATATAGTTTAAGTTTGGCGTCTAATGAAGTATTAAAATAACGTGTTATAGCAGAAAGTTTAATACAGCGTATTTCTGGTATATTCATTTTTAATGTCACCTGATAAGACGTGTGTTGAATTATGTTATCACTAATATATGTGTGTTTTTATATATTCATATGTGTTAAACTTGAATGGACGAGTCAATTTTTTCCTCTTAAATATAGAGAGGTTTTTTATATTAATATTCCTATAAATGATGTCCCATTTTTAGTAGAAGTAGATTAGCGCAAATGGTCTTTCTTCCACTTTTGTGTTATAATCAAAAGGTATTTTTTTGGCTATTTGTGAGTAGGTAAGGTACAGTACAACCTGTGATTTCTGCCTTGAGTAAAATGATTACCCGTGGATGAGTATTTTTCAGAAAGTCAGTAGAAAAGGCCCGGGAGTCTCTTTGCTAATTATCAATGGTCTTTGCAAATTAACTGCATATGTACCCATGTTAATTGAATTGGTAAGAGGTCAGAGGAACTCCAAGAGAGGGGCTTCCTCAGACCTAATACAGTTAGAAACGATAAAAATGTTGGTGCGTAGCTGCATAGGGGAAAATGTATGTGCGCTTGTGGGCAGACTTAGTTAATTGGATCATTCATATCCTGCAAGACTCATAGAGAGGCCATGGGATAATGGTCGTTCTAAATTATCAATAGATGTATTCCTGTTAAGTGAGCTGACTTCGAGGTTAGAGGAAGTTCAGAGGAGGCCTGTGCTAAATTGCCACAACATTTTGGAGTAGTTGGCTTAAATATATGTGTGTGCTTAATTACTCTGTATGAAGTAGGAGCAGTTTGCATGGCAGGAAACATCCTTATTTAGACACACACACACTGTAGGGAGAGGGAGCGAATCAGACGGAGTCAACAACTGCTGACTCATTGCCTAGGGTCCCGCCCAGAAGTGAAACTGGCCAATGGAGAACTACCAGCTCACTGTCTTGGGCTCGCCCAGAAGTGAAATCGCCAATAACAAATAGCTAGGGAGGAGCAATCGACAACTCCTCCCACAGAATGTGTTTAAATACTGTAACATTCTTACAGTCGGCGCTCTCTTCCTTACTGGCTGCCGTGGTACGCTTATCACACAGTGGTAGGAATTGAGCCCGGAGTACTCTGTATCTTGTACTGTTGCAGAGTGCTCTGTATTATGTATGGTTGCTCTTACCATTAAAACAGATTATTGTTTAACCTTTATCCTGGTGCTTTGAATTCTTTCTTTTATAATTTGACTAGCTCATCAGTCATCAAGGGACGCGCGGAGCAGAGGTGAACCTTCCACCACCGCCATTGGGTGGTGCTCCAACACTAAGCTCGGGCCTCATCACTCCACAGATTTACAAATAACATTGAGTGATGATTAGATAACTATCCCACGAGCCTACAGGTGGAAGCTGGGGTGGTGGTGGGGCAGGCGAGCAGCAGCAACATGAAACACAGCAGCAGGAACATGAACGTAGCAATAGCAAGTGAACACAGCAGTGGCAGCAGCAGCATAGCGAGGCAGAGGCAGGAAGACCTGGCAGCTTAAATAGAGCGGCATGTTTAGGAGAATGTGTTTGGTTGGTTGTAAGAGGGACGAGGTGCGTCACGTGTTAATGTATCATTGGTGCTCAAGTTGACTGCCTGAACTAGCTCACAGGCTTCGCCCCATTTGTGTGCTATAATGTATTTACAAAGTGTGAAGAGGAGGCAACTTTAGAATAGGGAACCTGTTCAGGTCAATTAGAGTCACACTACTATCTTATTGGTTATGAACAAAATTTCACTTTAAAATAGGGAACATATTCTTGGATATAAATAACTAATTTTGAGTTATTTAGACACAATTAACACTTATAGTTTCATGTCTTGTTACATAAGAATAGATCATATTTGTTAAGTGTTATTATGGGAGAATTACTATTCTTGTGCTACCACTGCCTTATTAGGCCCATATTGGGCAAAGCATATTAAGACCAAAATGTGTGTACAACAACTTCCTTACTTGCAATAAATAAGCACTAATTAGAGGGTTATTGAGGAATAACTCTCAACTAATGGCTTATTACTTGTAGAATATGGTCATGTAGAATAAGGCATTAATAAGTGTTTTATAATGAATAATAAAGAGCCAATATACTGCCAATATGCATGTTAATTAGCAACTAGTTGATGGTTAATAAACCTTGAAATAAAGTGTTACCAAAAATGTATCCAGATTGATAACATGAACAAATGATTAAATGATCATTTTTAAGGGTTATTGTTAAAGCTTTACTCATTGGGAACTCAGTATAAGAAAGATCACACTGTTGAGATATCTGTCTGTTTTACACTCTTTGCCCAACAGAGGGGTTTGTGTGCAAATGAAGCCTCAATAAATGACCCCTTTGTGAACCATATGGCTGGAAAACCTAAAAGCTTATAAGCTTCATGTTGCCATCACTGGCCTCAGGCAAACAAGAACCTTGATACAGAAAAGGTGGGTTTACAAGGACACAGGTGAGTTAGGCAGGTTCGGCAACAGAGAATCAGTCCGGGAATGAGTCTGGGACTGCAGACTGTGACAATGTGGAAATGATCCTGCCGAATAAAAAAATGTAGCTTTCATAAATGTGTTGGCCACAATGTTGATTTTCTACAATATACTGAAATCCAATGGGGAAATCCCATTACTTTGTATACCTCATCACTGCACCTGTCTATACATAGTACAACTTAATCCTGGAATGTCATACAACAAAGTTTAAACCATGTGGTATTTAAACGTTATGATGACCTAAGGAGAACATGAATGAGACAATTCATTGCATTCCTTTCGATAGTTTTAGGGAATTTCACTCACAAAGTCACAGAAGCACTAATTAGTAATCATCATGGACCAATGTTAATTGGACATCCATTCAGTATGTCAAGAGTTTCATCTTCATGGTGGCACTACAAATACAAAGTCAGGGGGATCACGAAATTCATTGGCATATGTCTTTCTGGGGTCATGAATGTCCAATTATTCCATTCCATCCAATATTTTTGAAGGTATTTCAGTCCCTACAAATTGGTGAATCTACCCACCCACTACCATCTCCGTCCTTAAATCACAACTGGATTCTATTTCAAACTGAGTGAAAGAGACTGAGACTGAGTCGCAGCTTGTGAATAATTACGAGAGACATAAATAGACAACGGAACAATGGGGAATGTATCAAATTCATAGCACTGAAAAAATACATTGGAAACATATTTGTCTCTCCTAAATCACTATCGTATCGGTCTATCAAGTAATCACTAGTCCTTTTCATATCCTTTGAACCTCGGGAGAGTAGATGCTGTTCTGCTCCACCAAATCCACCAAACGACCGATGTGCCAATCCTGTAGACCAAAAACTAAAAAGAACAGCAGAAGTCTTCCCCCAGGATCTCAGAACTTTCACCTGACTGTGTCGAATAAGCTTAGACACTGGGGTAACTCGCTCCCATCACACTGTTGCTATGCTGCATGGAGTCTCACTCACATGGCTCGCAGTCTGTTGTTTCAGCAGGAACAGACTCGGATGGGAAATCCATGTTAGTGTCGGTGGAGGCAGCATTGCATTATCAATCTGGGTCGCCCTGTGTGACCCTAATTACAGTCACAAATGGTTTTGCGTCTGTGTAACTGTATGAGTGTGTTCATGTGTGTATTTCAAAGCAGTCTCTGCAGCTGCACAGAGGAGGATAGCAGCAAGAAATGGACAAACATAAAAACATGTCGGAGGGGGGAAATGTGATTGAAAGTGCTGTACATGCAATACAAACACTTTACTGCGATAGCAAACAGAAATGACATTTTTTTTTTTTTAAAACATAAATTACAACAGCATATATAAAAATCAAACACAGGGAAATGTCAGGAGTCGTACTCCGTTCTGACTAGAAGGCCAGGGAGAAGAAGTGAGTCTTTAGTGTCGATTTTGTTGTTTATGTGCAAGGCACGATGATGAAGATAAGAGGATATTTATGCTGAGGGACACACGGATAAACTCACACTTACGTCTATTGTACACAAACACACACACACACAACTCATATTTATGTACTGTAGGGTCCTTCTCTCCCCAGATGAAAGCACACTGCAGAATGCACGCTGACAGACCTGACACACCTGCCCACCAGGCTGCCTATCAAGAATAACAAGTGTACATGTTGAAATCTATCCACTGAGCTGTAGGCTGTCCCTGCCATACTAAGTTACAATATTGCTTTGGATTGAACACAACGTTGAAAACATAAATATAAACAAATAAAAACTGTGTTTTTTTTGTGTGCCTCTATAAGATTGAATATTATTTATTAGCTGCCATTGGACACCTTCCTATATTTATTTTTCAAAGTATTAAGTGACACACAATTATGCCTTATGACCCCTCTAATGTGACACTGCAGCATTAAACATGTTTGTATTTGCTGTGAGGGACTCTATTCTGTTTTTGGGTTCAGAGCCGGACAACTAACCAATCAGAGCAGACTGGGCTCTGGTTTCAGACAGAGGGTGAAAAGAGGTGCTCTAGCACAGGCAGTATGAGAAAAATAAAGAGCTTTTTGAACAATAAAGCATGGAGACATGTCACAGTAGAGCCACAAAATAGAAACCTAAAAAACATAATAGGTGAGTAAAACCAAATAAATGTGCTTTTCATGTTTCCATCATGTATATTGCCGGCTTATGCTATCATCGCGGTGGGTACAACATGTATTTGTGCTTTGTATATTCACAGCATTCATTGAAATCCAGATAATTTACTCCGGTGAAATTAATTCCAGTGTGCACTGGTAGTAAAGCATTTTAAGCAGAGTCAATCATGTGGTTTGCTGGGTGTTCTCTGTGTCTGTTGGTAGACACGCCACTACAGTGGAGCACCTTACTTTATCATGTGAAAGCATCAGCTGGCTTCACTCCCACAAATTAAACACATGCAGGTTATCCTTGAATTTCCTGTGGGTGTGAGTGTGTTTTTCTGTCAACGAGGACTGACAACCTGTTCACAGTGTTACCCCGCCCATGACCCATTGCATGTTGAGATGGGCTCCAGCCGCCTCACAATATTGAACAGGACAAGCTATATTTAAAATTATTGGATGGGTTGACCAGTTTTAACATTGAATGTGGCATTTCTGACATGAACCCAGTGTTTGAAGTGATGTTTAGCAAGTCAAAAAACACTGACTGTGAGGACAAAAAGACGCCAAATGTTTGCAAAAAAGCATATTAACATATCAACTTGCTCAACAGGATGTCAACAAGAGTTCAGGACACCATCGGATTTCTGAGGGCTTGATATGTCATGGCACTTGAAACACCTATCTGCACAGATACATGACACTGCTGATGTAAACAACATCTTCTAATGTGCTAATGTGCCAGTCCCAAGTGATTCGCCTTCTGAACTTGGTGGGAAGGAAGTGCCGGCAGGAGGCAACGATCAGTCTGTCTCTTTTTGTAACGATCAAAGTATTCTACTATTCTACGTAATGAGCCCTTTGGTTTGCTTATTGTGCTCCGCTTCTCTCCTGTCTGGATCTTGTTCATTCATTATTTCTCTCCTCATCTCTTATTTGTTTCCCTATCTATATCTCACAGCATTACCAGTTTGAGTTTATTCACTGCACCATGATTATAATAATTAGACACTATATTACACACGTTGTATGACGGCAAAGCATAAAAACCTGGTAAAAACTCATTAGTCACCAATGATTGGTTTTCATTTCATTTCATTTCAAACCTTTATTTATACAGATAAATCCCATTGAGATCATTGATCTCTTTTTCAAGAGAGACCTGCTCAAGAAGTTCCACATGAAACATAAAAACATAAATAGAACAACAAAAGGACATCATACAGCATAATTTACATAATTATCCACATACACAGGTACCAATAGCTTCCCGATTGACTAGCATCCAACCGAGCTTTAACAACATTTAGTGGCACCAGATTGTTCAGTTTCCATTTAATTTGCAGACTATTCCAAGACAGAGGAGCTGCGCATCTAAAAGCTGTCTTCCCTAAGACAGTCCTAGCAGTTTGCACATTTAATAAAACCACAGCATTCGATCTCAGGCAGTAGCCACTTACAATTTTCCGTGAGATCAGGGAGCAGATATAAGATGGAAGTTTCCCTAACATGGCTTTGTATATAAAAATGTGCCAGTGACTGAGCCTCCGTACAGTTAGTGAAAGCAAATCAGCCCTTGCATACAGGGTACAGTGATGTGTTAATGCTTTACAGTGTGTCACAAATCTCAGTGCACTGTGATACGCAGCATCTAACTTGACCAGGCAATTGGCAGGTGCATTCATATACATCAAATCACCATAATCCAGCACAGGTAAAAAGGTCTTTTCCTGGCCTCAAGTGAGAAACAGGACTTGTTCCTGTAGAAGAAACCTAGCCTAACCCTCAGTTTTTTAAGCAGGTTATTGACATGAAGTTTAAACGTGAGACAATCATCAAGCCAGATACCAAGGTATTTGTAACAGGTAACCACTTCAAGTTTTATTCCTTGCATAGTTAAAATATCTAAAACAGGCTCTGGTGTCTTTTTAGCTTTAGAAAAGAGCATTACCTTGGTTTTCTCAACATTTAAAAGAAGCTTTAGTTCAGAGAGCTGAGTCTGAATAATGTTAAAAACAGCCTGTAATTTAACACCAGCCTCCTTAATGGAGGGACCTGCACAGTACATCACGGTATCGTCCGCATAAAAATTTAAAGTAGCTTCATCCATATTTTCACCTAAACTGTTGATGTAGATGGAGAATAAAAGTGGACCTAAAACAGAACCTTGGGGAACACCATTAGCAATATTCAACGACTCAGAAGACAGCCCATCAAAGTGAACACATTGGGACCTTTCAGAGAGGTAGTTTACAAACCACCCCACTGCATGGCTGGACATGCCTATACTGGCTAGCCTCTGCTTTAAAATGTGATGATCGATGGTGTCAAACGCTTTTGAAAGGTCAATAAATAGAGCTGCATAACTCTGCTTATTATCTAAAATACTCGCCACATCATTCACCACTTTCATTGTGGTAGTGATGGTGCTGTTTTGCTTTCTGAAGCCTGACTGATGTTTAGACAGGATGTCATTTCTACATAAAAACTCCTTTACCTGTTCACTCACGAGGCGTTCAAGAACCTTAGCCAGAACTGACAACTTAGAGATTGGCCTATAGTTATTTAATAAGGTGGCCTCCCCTCCTTTTAGCAAAGGCAGGACATACGCTGACTTCCACAATTTTGGAATTGTGTTAGTGCTGAGGGAGAGGTTAAAAAGAGTAGTGAGAGGTGGAGCAATAAAATCTGCAGCTATCTTTAAAAAGAAGGGTTCTACGTTGTCCGGACCAGCCGGTTTCTTAGGATCTAGCTTTGTTAAAGCTTCACGAACAACATCAACAGTAAAAGGGGTACAACTAAAAGGGTTTTCCAACATACGTTTTTCAGAGTCACATACTGTAGTGTTCACAGAAGCAGAGTTAGTGACAGAATCAAATAGAGAACCACAGGACACAAAATGCTCATTAAAGCAATTTAGCATAGTAGCCCTGTCCGATATAGTGCCAGATGCTGTGGTAAGGCACGGAGGTAGCTCATTACGGATATCGCCGGTGGATAACGATTTAATGGCTTTCCAAAATGTTCCAGGATTATTCAGATTCTTTGTGGTTACTGACAGATAGTACTTTGATTTAGCACTTTTGATTTGCGATGTGAAGCTATTCCTTAGCTGCCTAAAACGCAGCCATTCTACCTCTGAGGCTGATTTCCTAGCCTTTGCCCAGGCCTTGTTTCTCTCATGAAGGAGACTGGACAGATTAGCAGAAAACCAAGGATTGTCTCGTTCTTTTACTCTAAATTTACGCAGGGGTGCATGTCTATCAATGATCTCCATAAAACCAAGATACAAATAAGACCATGCGGTTTCTACATCAGCACACAGATCGATTTTACCCCAATCAAAATGAAACAGATCATGCACAAAACCCTGCTCCACAAAATGTTTTTTTGTCTCTCTTAATGATAATGCGAGGTTTAACCTTTTGTACCTTAGTGTCCCTAATTGTGGCTACAACACAGTGATCACTCAGATCATTTTCAAATACTCCCACAGATGAATATTTATGGGGAACATTAGTTAAAATGAGATCAATTAGGGAGGATTTATTAGGGGACTTAATGTTAGGGCGAGTAGGACTATCCACAATCTGAGTAACATTTAAAGAGATACAAAGGTTTTTAAAATCCTCTGACACTGCAGTTAACCAGTCCCAGTTAAAATCTCCAAGTAGCACTATTTCCTTGTAGTCTAGCTGCGATAAAATATTTGCTAGCGAAGACAAGGAGTCCTTGCCAGCTGAGGGGGGTCTGTAACAGCCCACCACCATGACCTGTTGACCCTTTGCCACTTCTATATTTAAGGCTAAAAATTCGAATTGCTTACTGATAGATTTGGAAACTAATGTGGTTACACTGAACTTATTCTTAACATAAATGGCAACGCCACTGTAATGTTGTTACATACTATTTGGTCCGGAGTTGTGGATACCCGGAATGTGATATGCGGCACACGGATTATTAGGTAGTACAGAGCGGGAATAAAGCACAGTTAACGATACTCGCTGTCTCCTGAGTTGTCTATAACAAAGCAAGATACACATACCAAATGACAACATGACAACACTACAGCCACCACCTTTATTAAGCCGGTCGGTACGATACACATTAAAACCATTTAAGGCAATGTCAGAGGCCAAAATAGATTTATTTAGCCATGTTTCTGATAAAACAATGACGTCAGCGTCAGTTGAGCTCGCCCAGATACGGACAAAATCTAGTTTACCTAACAGACTGCGCACATTCAAGTGGATGAAACCCAACCCAGACCTAGCTTTAAAATCAGCAGGAGTAGCGATCTGACTACTACTACTGGGCGGACCAGGGTTAGGATGTACATTTCCTGACAGTAATAACAACACAAAAACAAGGCATCTTTTCCTCTTAAATTACACATATACATTGTCATCTAATTTAGAAACACCGGAAAAGTCTGCGAGAGTGTGATTAGAGCTTAAGAACCAGTCCTGAAGAACCATTATCGCAGGAAAACAAAAAAGACAAACATATTTTGACGAGCAGATTGTCTGTGACAAGGCAACCGGTAGCTGCTCATCACAGCTGCTGCTCATCACAGCTGCCGCTCATGCTCTGAAACTCACCTGAGGAACAGGTTACACGCCGTTAGCGCTGAGACGTGATCCACCTTTGCTGAGTTCCGGATGAGAGCCACGTTCAACCTCATCCACCACAGCGGACCCGAGTTCCACTAAAGGCACGCCGGGAAGGGTTTCAGGAGCCACTCCACACTGGGCGAATCACTTCTGGGATCCTACTTTTGCCCGCCGAGTGGATTTAGCACGAGAGGGAGCAACTCTTGCAGAGATAAAGAGTCGGAAGTGTGGTCCCGGCTCTCCTCTCGCCGCCCTTCTCGCCGCTCCTCACACCGCGTATCGCCGCTCCTCTTGCCGCTCCTCTTGCCGCTCCTCTCGCCGCTCCTCACACCGCGTATCGCCGCTCCTCTCCGCGCCTGTGCTACCGGCGGAGATGTAAAGTGGATTAAATAGCCGGTGTAACGCGGTGGGATTACCTTCTCTACTCTGCTGTGCTGCTATAGCTGAGGCCTGGTTCCACCTTGCTCCGGGAACAGCGTGGATACTGTTGTGCTGGACTGGGAGAATGGCGGGTGTCGTGTTTCTGCTGTGCCTTTTCTTGGCTGTGCTGGACAAGGAGAAGATCGCTAGTCGTCCTGAACAATCTACTGGATTCGGGTACGTTCTGCCGCCCGCAGTGGACATCCCCTGTACAGTTTCGGAGGTGTTTCACAAACAATTGCTGGTTGCACTGTCGCGGACATTCATTTCGGAAAATGTTTGTCTTTCTCACATGCCTGCCACGATGGTCCTTCAGAATTGTTTTTTAAACTCTAATCTCACTTTCGCGAAGTTTGCTGGTGACTCTAGAACAGCTGACAATGTATGTGTGTTGATTAAGAGGAAAAGGTGCTTGGTATTTTTATTGTTGTTACTATCAGGAAATGTACAGCCAAATCCAGGTCCACCGAGCAGTATTAGTCAAATAGCTACTCCTGCTGATTTTATATCTAGATCTGGGCTAGGTTTAATTCATTTAAATGTGCGTAGTCTGTTACCTAAATTAGATTTTGTCCGTATTTGGGCGAGTTCGACTGATGCTGATGTCATTGTCTTATCAGAAACGTGGCTAGATAAATCCATTTTGGCCTCTGACATTTACATAAATGGTTACAGTGTATATCGTACTCACCGGCCTAAAAAAGGTGGTGGCGTTGCCATTTATGTGAAAAATAAGTTTTGTGTAACCAATATGGTTTCCAAATCTGTTAGTAAACAGCTAGAATTTTTAGCCGTGAATATTGAGGTAACAAAGGGTCAACAGCTCATGGTGGTGGGCTGCTACAGGGCCCCTTCGGCTGTCAAGGACTCTTTATCGTCATTGGCAAAACTGTTATCACAACTTTCCTACAAGGAAATAGTGCTGCTTGGTGATTTTAATTGGGACTGGTTAACTTTTGTGTCAGAGGATTTTAAAAACCTGTGTACCTCATTGAATTTTACCCAGATTATAGACAGTCCTACTCGCCCAAATATTAAGTCCCCAAATAAATACTCCTTAATTGATCTAATTTTAACAAATGTTCCACATAAATACTCATCTGTGGGAGTATTTGCTAATGATGTGAGTGACCACTGTGTTGTAGCCACAATTAGGGGCACTAAGGTCCAAAAGGTTAAACCACGTATCATCACAAAGAGAGACAAAAAACACTTTGTGGAGCAGGGTTTTTTACATGATCTGTTTGATTTTGATTGGGGTAGAATCAATTTGTGTGCTGATGTAGAAACTGCATGGTCTTATTTTTATCTTGGTTTTATGAAAATTATAGATAGACATGCACCTCTGCGTAAATTTAGAGTGAAGGGACGAAACAATCCCTGGTTTTCTGCTGAGCTGTCCAGTCTCCTTCATGAGAGAAATAATACTTGGGCTAAGGCTAGGAAATCAGGCTCAGAGGTAGAATGGCTACGTTTTAGGCAGCTAAGAAATAGCTTCACATCTCAAATAAAAAGTGCTAAATCAAAGTACTATTTGTCGGTTACCACAGAAAACCTGAATAATCCTAGGAAATGTTGGAAAGCCATAAAATCGATTTCCACTGGTGACATCCCAAATGAGCTACCTCCGTGCCTTACCACAGCATTTGGCACTATATCAGACAGGGCTACTATGCTAAATTGCTTTAATGAGCATTTTGTGTCTTGTGGCTCTCTGTTTGGCTGTGTGGCTCCTGTGAACGCTCCAATCCTTGACTCTGAACAATGTGGTCTGGAAAACCCTTTCAGTTTGACTCCTTTAACTATTGGTATTGTTCATGAAGCATTATCCAAGTTAGATCCTAGGAAACCGGCTGGCCCGGACAACGTAGAACCTTTCTTTTTAAAGATAGCTGCAGATGTTATTGCTCCACCTCTTACTTCTCTTTTTAACCTCTCCCTCAGCACGAACACAATTCCAAAAGTATGGAAGTCTGCTTATGTCTTGCCTTTACTGAAAGGAGGGGAGGCAACTATTTTAAATAACTATAGGCCAATCTCTAAATTGTCAGTTCTGGCTAAGGTGCTCGAAGTGAGTGAACAAGTAAAGGAGTTTTTATGTATAAATGATATCCTGTCTAAACATCAGTCAGGATTCAGAAAGAAACACAGCACCATCACTGCGACAATGAAAGTGGTAAATGACATTACTACTATTTTAGATAATAAGCAGAGTTGTGCAGCACTGTTTATTGACCTTTCCAAAGCATTTGACACCGTTGATCATCGCATTTTAAAGCAGAGGCTACTCAGTATTGGCATATCCAGCAATGCAGTGGGGTGGTTTGTGAACTACCTCTCTGAAAGGTCCCAATGTGTTCATTTTGATGGACTGTCTTCTGAATGGTTAAACATTTCTAATGGTGTACCACAAGGTTCTGTTTTAGGACCACTTTTATTCTCCATATATATTAACAGTTTAGGTGATAATGTGGATGAAGCTACTTTACATTTTTATGCGGATGATACTGTGATGTATTGTGCAGGTCCCTCCATTAAAGAGGCTGTTGTTAAATTACAAGCTGTTTTTAACACTATTCAGACTCAGCTCTCTGAATTAAAGCTTCTTTTAAATGTGGATAAAACCAAGGTAATGCTCTTTTCAAAAGCTAATAAGACACCAGAGCCTGTTTTAGATATTGTAACTACGCAAGGAACAAAACTTGAAATTGTTGCCTGTTACAAATACCTTGGTATCTGGCTTGATGATTGTCTCTCTTTTAAACTTCATGTCAATAACCTGCTTAAAAAACTGAGGGTTAGGCTAGGTTTCTTTTTAAGAAACAAGTCCTGTTTCTCGCTTGAGGCCAGGAAAAGGCTAGTCACTGTGACCTTTTTACCTGTGCTGGACTATGGTGATCTGGTCTATATGAATGCACCTGCCAATTACCTGAGCAAATTGGATGCTGCGTATCACAGTGCTCTGAGATTTGTCACAAATTGTAAAGCGCTTACACATCACTGTACACTGTATACCAAGGCAGGTTTACCATCACTCTCTGTACGGAGGCTCAGTCATTGGTACACGTTTATCTATAAAGCTTTGTTGGGTAAACTCCCGTATTATATCTGCTCTCTGATAACACAGAGAGTTGCAAGCAGCTATTGTTTGAGGTCACATGATGTAGTCTTGTTAGATGTGCCAAGAGCAAGGACTGTCTTAGGTAAGACAGCTTTTATGTGCGCAGCTCCACTTGCTTGGAACAATCTTCAGCAAGAATTGAAACTGAGCAATCTCATTCCTCTGCATGTTTTTAAAGCTAGGCTAAATGAAATGCTTGCTGATACAATGGGCACTTGTAAATGTCTATAACTATGTATCCTGTAAATATAATGTATAATGTCCTTTATTGTTTTATGTTTCATGTGGAACCTATATGCTGCAGGTCTCCCTTGAAAAAGAGATCTATGATCTCAATGGGACCAATCTGGTTAAATAAAGGTTTGAAATTAAATGAAATGAATTGTTTGAGCAACACATCCGAACCTTTGCAGGGGATGCCCACTGCGAGTGGCAGAACAGACCTGAATCCAGTAGACTTCTCAGAATGACTAGAGATCTTCTCATATTCCAAAACAGTTAACAGGCACAGCAGAATCCCGATATGCCCAGACCAGCACACAGTATCCGCGATGTTCCTGGAGCAAAATCAGCACGGCAGCAAAGGACAGGCGAAAACAGCAGCGTGGAAGCGCTCCGGTCCCTCCGTGGTATCCCCGGGGTGAAAGCAGGCTCTGCAACAGCAGAACCAAGACAGGTGGAAAGCAGGCCCCAGCGGTGGTAAAATCCTCCTCCGTACAGCAGCACGCACACGCCCGGTGGAAGCAGGCCAAGCCCGAAGCGTGGATCCACTCCGTCTCTCCGCGACGACTCCGGGGTAAAAACCTCTCCAGTACAGCCGAATTCTACAGGTGGGAGCAGGCCTCCGTAGATCGCAGAACGCAGGCAGCAACAGGTGGAGCCGCTCCGTGGTGCCCGTTTAGGGAGAATCAGAGTTACACGGTTAACTGAGGTGATATTAAAATACATCTAAAATAGAAGCTTCTCCTAGCCTCAGACTGTAAGACTCTTCATATCATCCTTTGTAGTCCAACATAAAACTAATACTGTGCTTTCTTGTGTAGCATACAGGGACTACACCTTCCCTGCAGTTGTGCAACCTTCTGATGTAAATTGACCACAAATTAGCCATGAAATAGGAGCAAATCAGAAATGTACTGCCAATTAATGAACTGATGATAGCCGTCAGATTCTGTTTTAATGTTGAGCTGCATTCACATGATACGCGCTGAAACAGCGTTGAGTTTTATGGAGATAACGCTGCCGCCTGACAAGGCAGAAGTGCTACCCTTTGACGTGCAACCTATCAGATGACAGCTCTGTGTAGTGGCGCAAGCTAGCTGCAAGAGTAAACATAGAAACAAAACTAGCTGTTTTGATCGCAAGTGTCTGCCCCCAATCTTGCGTATCATAAATGTAACTTTGCTGTTTAGATTACTTAAATATTTGAAAATATAATAGTTATTAGCTTTTTTTCAAGAGTAAGATGTTAGGTTTAATATCATTCTAATGTTTTAGCATTAAGTAAGAAGCTGAAAAAAATTAGAACCTATTAGCTGATTAGCTTAGCTTAGCATAAAGACTGAAAACATTGGGAATCAGCGAGCCAGCACAGCGTTTCTTCAAAACACCGACCAATACACACAAATCTGGCCAAATAACATGTTGTTTCTTGAAGCTGATTTACAAAGAAATACCTCCACGATGTACGCACAATTTTGTAATTTTTACAACAGAGAGACTGTTGGTCATACCTCAAGAAGATATCAAAGTTATCGCCCCTCCCTCCCTTTTCAGTGGTTCCCTGTCTGTCTTTTGCGGGAGTGTTGGTGTTTTTGCCTTTCCTCATTCTCCCTTCTACAACCATCTGTCTTGCTCATCAGTTTGCAGTGTATGTATTCTTTATCATACAATCCTTATCTTAACATGTATAGAGTATTAACAGGTATGGACGATCACTTTAGTGACAGGTGAATGGAGTCGTCCTACAGCCGGTGCACTGACAGAACAACTGTGGTTTAATAAAATCAATCTCAAGGACCGCCTTCTTTCATCTACGCAACATTGCCAAAATCAGCCATATCTTGCCTCAAAACTAGTCCATGCATTTGTTACTTCAAGGCTGGATTATTGTAACTCCTTATTATCAGGGAGTACCAAGAAGTCAGTTAAGTCACTTCAGCTGATTCAAAATGCTGTGGCTCGTGTACTAACCAGAGTTAGGAAAAGGGACCACATTACTCCTGTTCTGGCTGCCTTACACTGGCTCCCTATCGAACACAGGATAGAATCAAAAATTCTTCTTCTCGCCTACAAAGCCCTTAATGGACAGGCGCCATCTTACCTTAAATAACTCATTATACCCTACTGTCCTACTAGGGCATTGCGTTCCAAGAATGCAGGGTTGTTGGTTGTTCCTAGAGTCTCTAAAAGTACAATGGGAGCCAGAGCCTTTCCTTATAAAGCTCCACATTTGTGGAATCAGCTTCCAGTTTGTGTTCGGGCGGCAGACACCCTATCCGTTTTTTAAGAGTGCGCTTAAGACCTTCCTTTTTGATAAAGCTTATAGTGTTAAAATAAAATAATCTAATAAGAGTGCATTGACGTAGATACGTTGTGCCTCTTTACCTATACATTTTAGTTGTTACTCTTTCACTTAAATCCTAAAAACTTAGATCTTATATAAAACTTTATCCAAAACCTTTCCCCTCTCTGACCTCTCGAGGTTCTATTAGAGGGTAACAGGTGGCAGAGAGGCCTATTCTGGCCCAGGAGTGTGGAACGTAGTCACAGATCTACTCCTTACCTCTAACCAATTCCAATTAAGGTTCCAGTGGGGACCTTTCTCCCTGCGTGTGCCTCTCCACCTGTTTCCTACTTCTTACTTGCTACCCTTTTCCCTCAACCTATCCTAAGGGAGTGCATGTACGTAGACACGTTGTGCCTCTCCACCTCTGTTCCTTACTTCTTACTTGCTACCCCTTTCCCTCAACCTATCCTAAGGGAATCCATGTACATAGACACGTTAGTCTAGCTGCTATAGGCTTGGACTGTCGGGGGGACAACTTACTTCTTCCTTCTGTCTGTCTGTACCTGCATACTCATGTTCCGATTAACCCAGCTTCCCCCAAATAAAATTTTTGTGTCTAAATATACGCCGGGATCCTGAGTCGTGGCTGATCCTGTTGCTGTGGTCGTGTGTCCTAGACAGGGGCGTCGCCTGGACCTGAAAACATTCAGGGCTTAGCCCACAGTGGCGGCGGCCGCGGCGCTACAGTGGAATTTTCTACTGCAACACTCCCCACACGCACACACAGTGCACCCGCGACTGTTACAATGAAGGCTCGATAATCAGCTCATGGCATATAGGCAGGGGTAAAGTGCTATTTTTTATGAGTGGGGGGCGGACCTCACCTCCTCTAGGGTGGTCCGGGGGGATGCTCCCCCAGGACGATTTTTTTTTTAAATATTGAAGTTAAAAGCATCAAACTGGTGCACTTTGAGAGCAACATTAAGAGATCTATGGATACTTCTCTCAACACCCATATGAAACAGAACTGTAAACATATTTTCTTTATGGATATTTTACAAATCACTCCCCTTTTAAACTCTATTCTTGTTTTACTGCCATATAGACTATAATGATCATATGAAGGTGAAGAAATAATCTTTTGAATAATTTGTGACCAAACCGTTTGAGACCCACTGAGATAACGGCGCATTCACACCAGCCTTTTATAGTCCGGTTGAATCTAACCCTGGTGCGTTTAGCCGCTTGGTGAGGTTCATTTGGGTCGGTGTGAACGCAGTCCGAGACCTCTTAAGTGAACTAAACAACCGGACTCTGGTCCGCTAAAATAGGTGGTCTCGGAACGCTTGCTTGCGAACTCTGGGTGGTTCATTGCTGGTGTGAACGCAGTCCGCACCAAAACATAGGAAGTGTAGTATTTACGTGTCACAAGAACGCGGATGTCTTCAAAGATATTTAGCGAAAGAGTCTTTCAAGACATTCGCGGTTGTTAATTTAAAGAGTGAAGCAGAATTAAGTGTTGAACAGTGTCGTGTAAAGTAAAAATGCTCCATCAACTACATAAAAGTAAGAACACCTGTCATTGGTGAAACGCCCCTCCTTACTGCAGAACGTCTCTCATTATGTTATAATATTTTTTAACGGACGTTGTCTGATTATATAATCATATGCGCGGGCCTCTAGTGTCTGTTGATCTCCAGATTAACAGCTGCATGAGAATAACCTGCCGAAAGTGCCGATGCTCCATGGAGGATGCTCCATAGTGGAGGCTCCGGTAGAAATTGCCGGGATTTGCGTTTTTACCCCCTTAATGTCTGACCAATTGTTGAACAGCATTTCCGTGCACATGACTTGTGTTTAAAGTTTATAGTCCGTTTGAGTTTTGTCGTGTGAACGCAAACCGAACCTTCTGAAAAATGAAACAATGTAACAAACTGTGGTCTGGTGCGCACCAGAGAAGCGGACTATAGAGAACCGCAGTGACGCGTCCTAAAACCCGGATGTAAACTCCTTCCGGTTCCTTCGTCAAAAACGCAATGCAATTTCTCCATAGGATTTTGGAAAATAGCTCGAAATAAGGTCTGTGGTTGAAACACATTTAAGAGACGGATCACGTTTTGTTCAGCCGGATAATATCCACATGTCTATCCTACTTTTATAATTTTCTAAGCATAAATCTAGTCGCCAGAAGCAAAATGCTAACGTTATACTATAAAATAACTACAGCAGGGTCGCTGCTTCAACGTCACGCCAACTTAAGATCCATATTCAAAACTACAGATTGTAAATGGTACAAGTTGAAGTGTTTGTTTAAACAGTTTGCAGGAGGCAGGTACTTGCTTTCAAGCAGAACAGGGCAAACAAACTTAGCGGGAGTGTTTTACGTGTTCGGTGTAATGACGTAAAACGGCCTGGACAACTTCTGTAGTCCTATTCAGCCTCATGATAACAACCATCGTTTTTCAGACACTTAAACTCTTCAAAAATAACCAGCGGGGTCACTGCTGATGTATTTAATGTCGTAGAACAAAACGTGATCTGTCTCTTCAATTTGTGTCAAACACAGACCTTATTTGGAGCTATTTTCCAAAATCCTATGGAGAAATTGCATTGCTTTTTATCGAAGGAACCGGACGTGGTAAAAATGCTAACTTACTTCTGGGTTTTAGGACGCGTCACTGCTAAAGCCCCGAATGCCCAGGCCAGGCGACACCACTGGTCCTGGATCCTCTATCCTGAGTACTGGATATGAGTCCTGGACTTCGAGTCGTGGCTGAACCTGTCTCTGCGGTCCTGCCTGACTCTCATCATACTACTTCCCTGATGGCTCCCACAAGATTGCTGACATCCTCGTAGATTCATCTTCTTATTATAGACACATGCATTTCCAACTATTTGGTCTTTCCAAACATTTGGACTACCTACGCTGTAAAATATATTATCTCTTCGATTTACACACGGCATCTATTGCATGTCTGTCCGTCCTGGAAGAGGGATCCCTCCTCTGTTGCTCTCCCTGAGGTTTCTCCCATGTTCCCCTTTAAACTGTGGGTTTTCTCTGGAAGATTTTCCTTGTACGATGTGAGGGTCTAAGGACAGAGGGTGTCGTATTGTCATACTGATATTCTGTACAAACTGTGAAGTCCACTGAGACAAATGTAACATTTGTGATATTGGGCTATATAAATAAACATTGATTGATTGATTGTTTGTATTCATTCATTCAGACATTACAGCAGTGGTTGTTGTAGACACACCTGGCTGAAATCTTCAATCTCATAAAAATGCTAACTAGAAACAGAACATCTGGCCTGCTAATGTAGCATAGTCATGTGGTACAACAGCAGGATGGAGTGTACTATACATCAGGTCTATAGGCTATGCTGATGTGGCTCGTATTTTGATGTTGGATGCGTGGGTGGAATAGAATCAGACAGAGTAATGCAGGAATGACAGGGTGACTCGAAATGAAGTATCAAACCCTGTGGGGAAATGTGCCTTTTCAGATCCTGTTTCATGACTATAGCCTCCCCAGATACACTGACCCCCCTCACTCATACTCTTCTACCCCACATCTCAAGGCATCAGTCAAGGCAGCACTTGCACATTTCACAATGGATTAATTCAGTTGAACACAACCCCTGCAGAGAACTGAGTAACGCTCTATCTGGACCCCCTTCTTGCTCTCCTTGCATTCTTCCTCCCACTCTGCAGTATGTTCAACTCCAGCTCGCCTCTCACTCTTCTCTTACGGATTCATGTCATTCGTTTTTCCCCCAACACCCTCAGCTGGTCTCCTCCCTGCAGCCATTGGCATGCCGTGCCATGACGTTGGAGCCTCACAATCGGAGCGCAGCACATGTGTTCTGTATCTGCGCTGGGAGTCATTTGATTGAATATTCCCAATTCAGGAGCATGTACAAATTAGCTGAGCAGAGTGGGATTTAATAAGGCGGAGAGAGCAGCTCCATCACAGGTTTTATATCTTCTTTTGGGTTCCACATTCCCAAAACTGGCACAGGTCCCTTCATACATTTTCATGAGATGAGTTTCATGATCTTTCTCATGCAAATCATTTAGACTTGCTTGTAGGGCATGCCATTGCCAGTGTGTTATGTTAGAAATGTACAGTATGTGTACCGGGCATATATAAACTACCGGATATTAACTTGTAAATGTTGGGCGATTTGCACAATTAGCATTATCATTTGCATTAATGAACATATGTACACAATAGTTATTGATAATGTTGAATCAATTTTCAATTGTCAGGATCAAGAATTGTAGTTTTAACCAGAAAGTGGTAATATTTGTACGCTGGTAAGCTGACTTTGATTCATTTTGTGTCGAGGTTTTAGGGGATTTCATTTTTGATCCCAAAACATCGGAAATTGAAATAACATCTTCAATCACCTCAAAAACCACAGCAAAATTGTCTACATGGGCCAAGCTATTGTTGAGCTATGGTTTTCATATGCTAATTAATGCAAATTGCCCAATATATACAAGTTAGCACCCTGCAGTTTCTATTTGCTGGGGACGCGTACTATACATTTGTAACATAACACTTTTCGGATACACAACATTTCCGGGTTCACACTGCTGGCAATTGGGCTAACATATAACCCCAGTTTGGTTTCCTTCCTTCGACTATCAATCACATTAATAATTAAAAATAATTTAATCACACAAGTGGAACTTAAGGGATTGGTTCCAATTAGGTTGGCCATGGATATTTGATTATTAATTATTCAACCCACCATATAAAATAAGGACCGTCCTCAGTTGACTTTCATTGTCAGCGAGTCAAGCTTATTCTCAAATTATAACTAATGACTTAATTTTCAGAAAATGGTTAGCCATAATTTTCTCTTCATCCAGGGTTGAATTTACTCTGCGACCTGCAGGTATCCTCCTTGGTACAGTGAATATACAGTATGTCAGTGGAAGCATGCATTGTCTAGTGACAGACTGCTGGAGAGGAACAGGTAAAACATTCGGCATTAGCTCAATCCTCTAGGTGTGTTCGAGGCACCCGCTCCACTCCAGATGCTTCCGCTGTCAAGATGCATTAAATGACATAGTTTCTTCTTTTGCGGAGAATATTCATTTTTCATCAACACGTTCTCACTCCCAACCCGTCACATATTGACGGTCGGTCAGGTCCCATCCCCGTCACCCTATTATGCACAGGGTACCCCTTGAGAGTCAGTTTTCAATGGGCAGGGCGTCCCATTGACTTGCATAGAGCTGCCTGAACGTTGGTAATAGACGAGTTGGGATCGCGGTGAAATGCTCTCCGCAGATCCATTCTCACAGCGTTTATCAACCTTTTTCTTACCCAATATCAAACCACACTTATTGTTTTTACTTCTTTATTTTAATTGAATAATGTAGGACTTTTGTTGTCGTCAGTTATGGGGAGAGTAGGGGCTCAGAATACTGAAATCTGTATTGTTTCATCGTTTTTTCCTTCTAATTTTGTATTATTTTCTAAACCACACACTGTTATTTACTCAACAATAACACATAATTATCCTTGTGTTTATTTATTTGTTTGATTACTAAACACAAGTTGGAGTCCGTCAAGACCGAGGGTCGGAGCAGCTCATAGTAGTTGCTTTAGAGAAATGTACACCCGGAAGTAAGTATTCTCTCCGCTTCGCTTGACAAACCCTGTGATAGTCCTCGAGCTCTGTGATTGGATGTTTGAGTGTGCGCCGAGGGTTACGCTGAGCGTCGAATAGCACTTTGAAATGGGATGGAACCACGGCAGACTGTCCAAAACTGGATTTGAATGGGTCCACCCCGTCCCCCCCTCACCCACCCCGTCTCCAGAACTACACATGCTGGCTATTGTGTGTTTCGCAACATGTTCTATGGTCTCTACTGGGAAGTGTAGTTTTAAAAGACGTTTTCATATTTCCCATAATAAGAAGTTGCCAGTATTAAACTGTGTACATCCCTGGAGGTTTAGGGGATAGGAAACACTCACATGTATAACATATAATTAATACATGGGTGAAAATTGCTTGTGCCCATAATGGACAGCATTAATATATACCCACATGCCAGCTAAGGTCAGAAGAGCTTTGTTTAACAGCTGGTCTTATGTCTGTGACCCCTCCTGTTGTTCATTGATAAGCCTGAAACATGCACTTGTCAAGGTTCAGATGCAAATTGTGCAAATATGGCAGTAGCCATCGATCATCTTAAGATAAGATATACTTTATTGATCCCAAGTTGGAAACATTTGCATTACTTCAGCATGTGTAACAGTTGTAAATATGCAGTGGTGTTTATTTGTAAATCATTTAGTATATTCACACAAATTCTGTGTTTTATATTGAATAATTCTGTGTTCTTTATTTATTGAATGTTCAATACCTGACAAGGCCGGAGATGAAAAACTTGGGTCGCAGGTTCCTCAACCGTGCCTTACAAGACATCTATCAATATGTGTGTATTCTGCAAATGTATTATACTATCTACATACATCTTATAAGAGTATAATACATATGTATAATATCAGTTAAAAATAAGTGCTTAAACATACAGTAGTTAACATTGCAGGAAAGCAATATATTAGTACTTTGTCAGGCTTAATATTTATATTAATAAGCTTTTTTCTTATTCAAAATAAGACCTTAACCTAAAGTATTCTTTAATGTTTAAATAAAGCCTTATTAGTTTGTCTGTCTGTGTCTCTTATTAATATCTAATAATACACATAATTCATTTCAATAAAGTGCTTTAACCACTAGGTGTCCCTTTCTATCAGCTGTGCACCATTATGGTGTACATATACCAATATACCGATTGGATCAAATATAAAAGTCAGCCGAATTAGTGTTGATACGGCAAGGAGACTTATATTGTGAAGAGAAATTGAAGATGTTGTTTAATTGCTGATATATTTATGATCCACGTCACGTATTCAGTTTTGGTGGCAGCTATTCCTGTCTGTCTAGAAGTCTTCTCATCAGGGCTCTATAAATAGAGAACTACGGCAGATATGTAATATTTAATGCAGTCGAACCGTGTATTACAATGCCGTTATGTGATGACTTTCAAAGAGAAAAGCAAGCAAACTCGGAATAAAATATTATTTTTTTTTTTTTTCGGATTTCACATCAACAGGAAGTCCGGTTAACTAAAATGTCCGTGCGGAACAATACCCCAACCCATAGATCCGTGGGTGAATAATGTCAATCACCACATTACACACATCCCTTCACATTTAAATTAAAATGTACATTAAAGTATTTCGTGAGGCCTTCTAAAATGTTTTTAAATATAATTAGGGTTGTAGTTGAAGAGTTTGTAAATTATTGCGTTGCCACACAACGGCACGTCCATTAATTCCACAACCACACACATGGATTAAGATCGATGTAATATATTGATGGAGCCTTTGTTTCTGCTAAAAGAGGTGTCAACCAGCTGGGGCAACAAGAAAATCGGCAAAATCGAGTGTGACTATTACAAGATAAATCATTATTATATTAATACTGACAATAACAACCGACCGTCGGGGAGCGTTCTCATGGCGTCTATTATCAACGCTATGGGAGGTCTATGAAGGTATATGGGACGCCCTGCCCATTGAAAACGGACTCTCAAGGGGTACCCTGTCCGTAATAGAGTGACGGGGAGGGGCCCTGACCGACCGTCAACATGTGACGGGTCGGGTGTGAGAACGTGTTGTTTTCGTCGCTGTGAAATGGGATTTGAGGAAAGACGCTGCTGCTCTCAGACGCAGAGATTATTCTCTCGCTCATCAGGGACTTTCCAAGCTTCCTCAGACCCTTCAGTCACTCCAGGCTGGGAGATGCAGAGGCAAGCAACCAGGCACCACGGAAAGAAAAAAAAGTTCCTCTTGAGTTCATGTCGCCGCCTTTTGTGGATAAAAGCAGCTGTTTCTCCCTTTCATGCTATCCCAGGCAGCTCCATAAGCCCCTCCGCATAGGAGAATAGAAAAACTCCTTCCTGCCAAATTCAGAACATTTACTGTCTTCATAAGCCTACTGAAGTCTGAATCTCATACAATATGTGAGGTGTGGCATACAAAACGCATGACTTTATTTCAGGCAAATCAGCAAGTATAGATGCTCTGGCAAGCTGGTTGTCAGCAGAACAAGAGAATTACTGTCCTACATTAAGTCCTGTGCCCAACAATACTTTAATATTAAAATTTCTTAATAATTGCAGATATGATGTGTAGCCCGTTGCTCATTCTTTTATATTACACTGACATAATTTTCTGTAATAGTACATGCAGGCCTGGAAACACTGATCTGCTGATTGTTGAAGAGGCAGAGTGAGATTTGTCAATGACGTGCTGTGCTCCATCACCCGAGCCAATTAAGATGATGCATTGCTCTCTTTGCACCATCAACCTGTCATGCCTTCTTGTGTTTAATCGATTATTATTAGGAAAGGCTTATAATTTACTATAATACTTGGTACTATCATACCACAATATAATTAATTAGCGATGTTATGCAACTACTGACCAACACCAATGCTGGGCTGCAACTGCAGGTTATGTTGTGGTAGGATATGTCGTATTAGATATAATGTTATAGAATGTAGTAGTAAACACTCTGAATGTGATTCTTATGGTATCTAATGCTAAGAGTAGATGTTGTGTGATCTAGGTTTAAAGGGCCAAACAAACTGTGGAACTAATGGCGCATCTCCACTGCAGGGCCTCGTACGGTATAGTTAGGCCTTGGTAGGCCAGGCTCACTTTATGCTGCGTTTCCATTACAGTTTAGTAGCTGGGGCAGTAACTATGGTAACGCAGTGTAGGCGGAGCTGTGACGGCATATTGAATGTGAACCACAGACAACCAACATCAGTCAAAGGTCAACCACTGGGAAATAGGGATGCTTGAGCTATATCAAGGCTAATACAACTTTTTTTCAAGATTATGATCGCCGGGTCTGCTCGGACTTTGTTTTCTGTCTTTGACAAAATAAGGTTATTTTGCATCCAAATCTGTCTGCCTCCAGCCACTTCTTCTGAACCTGTTTTTTTTTTTTTTGCTACAAAATAAGTTTGGAGGAAGAGGTACAGACTCTTTAACTGACCGTGACTGAGATTTCTTCTCACAGTTACTAAATTACCCCCTTGGCGGTTCTAGTGTTAACAGGTGCAAACAAACAACCGCAATCTAAACCATAGTCACCACAGGAAGTATGTGTGGATTAAACAAATACTGTTGCTGTTAGGAAAAATGATGTTAATGCAGTGCCACCAAACAATACTGTGCAAAGATCCTGCAAGCTGTAGCCCGAAGCACAAGCACATGACATGATTTCAGAAATATACGCTGACCTTGCGGCACTAACAGCTCACGTTGTTTCTCATTGCACCGCTGTTAATTGTTAAGTGCAGATCTCATTTCGGCAAACATTTCAGGGCTTTGTGGACTTAATCCATGACAAACTGGAGTTGAGACCAGGAGGCGGAGTCGCAGTCTTACACGCTTCTCTGCGCTCTCTGCTAGGCAGTCATCCATAGGAATCCCGAACCCAATAAAATACCCAATATTAGCGGTGTGTGTGTCTGCCCAAGGACAATTAAAGGTAAAACCTAATAGAGGTGTCATACATAATAACCTTATAAAAGTAAATGTAACAACTACAGTGCAACAAAACAGGAAGATTAAATGTGGTCTCTTAAACATAAGATCTCTAGCATCTAAAGCAATATTGGTAAATGATTTAATATCAGATTATAATATTGATATATGCTGTCTCACTGAAACTTGGTTGAGACATGAAGAATATGTCAGCATAAACGAGGCCACTCCACCCAGCCATATCAACACTCATATTGCTCGAGGCACGGGTCGAGGAGGTGGAGTTGCAGCAATCTTTGACTCAAGTTTACTTATCAATACTAAACCAAAATTAAATGATACCTCCTTTGAAAGCCTCATTTGTAGTCTTACGCATCCGACCTGGAAAACTTTGCAGCCAATCTTATTTGTTACAGTGTATCGTGCACCAGGTCCTTATTCAGAATTCTTATCAGAATTCTCTGAGTTTTTATCAACTTTGGTACTTAAAACAGATAAAGTAATTATCGTAGGTGACTTTAATATTCATGTTGACGATGATAAAAATAGCCTTACTGTTGCATTTAACTCTATATTAGATTCTGTTGGTTTCTGACAGAGTGTAAATAAACCAACCCACTGCTATAATCACACTCTCGACCATGTTCTGACTTATGGTATTGAAATTGAGCAACTATTAGTCGAACCGCGTAATCCTGCTTTATCCGACCATTTCTTAGTAACTTTTGAAGTACTATTACGAGACTACAAAGCATTAGTCAAAAGCTCTTGCAGCAGAAACCTATCTGTTAGTGCTATAGCCAAATTTAAGGAAGAGATTCCACCAATACTTAACTCGATAGCATGTCTGAATGTAGGGGAGGAAACTTATACAAAATGTACACCACCCCAAATTGATCATGTTGTTGATAGTGCTACAGATGCGCTGCGAATAAAATTAGACTCTGTTGCTCCTTTGAAAAAGAAGAAAATAAAACAACATAGATTAGCTCCATGGCATAATGCCGAAACCCGCAAAATAAAGCAAAAGTCTAGACAACTTGAAAGGATATGGCGTTCCACTAAACTTGAAGAATCTCGTTTAATTTGGCATATTCCTCTCAATGAATATAAGAAAGCACTGCATAAAGCGAGAGCAGCCTACTACTCTTCATTAATAGATGAGAATAAGAATAATGCAAGATTTCTTTTCAGCACTGTAGCCAGGCTGACAGAGAGCCACAGCTCGATTGAGCCTTCTATTCCCATAGCACTCAGTAGTAATGCTTTTATGTGGTTTTTTAACGATACAATTGTTACTCTTAGAAACAAAATTAATGACCTCTTGCCTTTGACCAGTATAGAGTTATCAACAGCTCCCGGAAACGTAAGTTCTAATATTACACTAGATAGTAAACTAGAATGCTTTTCAGCCATAAACCTTGAACAATTAAATTCAATGATTCTCTCTTCTAAACCATCAACGTGCATGTTAGACCCAATTCCAACTAAGCTGTTGAAGGAAGTTTTTCCATTAATTAGCACTTCTTTATTAAATATTATGAATATGTCTTTATTATCAGGCTCTGTTCCACAATCATTCAAAGTAGCAGTGATAAAACCGCTTCTTAAAAAGCACATCCTCGATCCAGAGGTTTTAGCCAACTATAGACCTATTTCTAATCTTCCGTTCCTGTCAAAAATTCTTGAGAAAGCGGTCGCAAAACAGTTGTGTGATTACTTAAAAAACAATGATTTATTTGAAGATTTTCAGTCTGGCTTTAGAACACATCATAGCACAGAGACAGCTCTGGTTAAAGTCACAAATGACATTATAATAGCCTCAGACAAGGGACTTGTCTCTATTCTTGTTTTGCTCAATCTCAGTGCTGCATTTGATACTATCGACCATGATATCTTATTGCAAAGACTAGAGCACTTAGTTGGCATACAGGGAACTGCTTTAGGTCCTATCTATCTGAACGCTCTCAGTTTGTACGTGTTAACGATGAATCTTCCACGCAAACCAAAGTTAGCCATGGAGTGCCACAGGTCTCAGTGCTCGGACCTATTTTATTCACATTATATATGCTTCCGTTAGGCAATATTATAAGGAATCATTCTGTAAACTTTCATTGTTATGCGGATGATACTCAACTATATTTATCAATCAAGCCTGATGAAATTAATCATCTAAATACAATTCAAGACTGCCTTAAGGACTTAAAAACGTGGATGACCTTAAACTTTTTGATGTTAAACACGACCAAAACTGAAGTTATTGTACTTGGCCCGAAGAATCTACGAAACAAATTATCTAAAGATATACTAACTATGGATGGCATTAATTTGGCCTCCAATGAGACTGTAAGGAATCTTGGTGTTATATTTGATCAGGATTTATCCTTTAACGCCCACATAAAATCAATTTCAAGGACCGCCTACTTCCATCTACGTAACATTGCAAAAATCAAGCATATCTTTCCTCAAAACGATGCAGAGAAACTAGTCCATGCATTTGTTACTTCTAGGCTGGATTATTGTAACTCTTTATTATCAGTCAAGAAGTCAGTCAAGTCGCTTCAGCTGATTCAAAATGCTGCGGCTCGTGTATTAACCAGAGTTAGGAAAAGGGACCACATTACTCCTGTTCTGGCTGCCTTACACTGGCTCCCTATAGAACACAGGATAGAATTTACAATTCTTCTTCTCGCCTACAAAGCCCTTAATGGGCAGGCGCCATCTTACCTTAAAGAACTCATTATACCCTACTGTCCTACTAGGGCATTGCGTTCCAAGAATGCAGGGTTGTTGGTTGTTCCTAGAGTCTCTAAAAGTACAATGGGAGCCAGAGCCTTTTCTTATCAAGCTCCACATTTGTGGAATCAGCTTCCAGTTTGTGTTCGGGCGGCAGACAGCCTATCCGTTTTTAAGAGTGCGCTTAAGACGTTCCTTTTTGATAAAGCTTATAGCTAGGGCTGATTAGATTCAGCCCCTAGTTTTGCTGATATAGGCTTGGTTTGTCGCGAGACATCTTACTTTTTCCTTCTCTCTGTCTATACATGTGTACTACTCTCATGTTCCGATTAACCCAGCTTCCCCAAATGTCTTTCTTTTTGGTGTCTATATACGCCGGGATCCGGAGTCATGGATGATCCTGCAGTCCTGTGTCCTGGATCGCGAGTCCTGGATCGTGAGTCGTGGCTGTGGTCCTGGATCATAGGTCCTGGATGGATATCCTCGTGGATTCATCTTCCTATTATACACACATGCATTTCCAAACATCTGGACTACCTATGTTGCAAATGTATTATCTTTTCAATTTACACACGGCATCTATTGCATGTCTGTCCGTCCTGGGAGAGGGATCCCTCCTCTGTGGCTCTCCCTGAGGTTTCTCCCATTTTTCCCTTTAAACTGTGGGTTTTCTCCGGAAGTTTTTCCTTGTACGATGTGAGGGTCTAAGGACAGAGGGTGTCGTATTGTCATACTGATATTCTGTACACACTGTGAAGACCACTGAGACAAATGTAACATTTGTGATATTGGGCTATATAAATAAACATTGATTGATTGATTGAATGATGGCCAGTGCTGCAAGATAATGCGGTTTCCTCTGACTGAAAGACATTGATGCAAATTTGAATGCCCCATAGGAAGGTGGTTTAAGTATGAAATATACAGTTAACTAATTGAGCTGATCACTTATAGACTGCTTTGGAAGACTACATTGTGTCTGTTTTAATAAGACAATGTCCTACTGGCAGGATGGAGGTGTTTGAAAGGACTTGGAAAAGAGTTGCCAAGCAAAGTTAACACATACCAGAATATCCTTTTTTTTAAAGTCTGAAATGATGCTTGAAATTACGCAATTGCATTCACAGGTCAATTATACTCGTCTGAAAAGTAGCATGGGAAAGTGTATCTTTCCTTTGCAGATATTGGACAGATTTTCCAAAAATCTGCAAATTAGTAAGTGTTTCCTCTTCCAACTGTTAAGCAAACATTAGGAGTTGGTTAATTGAGATGAAGAGCTGGCAGTGCTTCAGTTGGCTGTCATTAAACTATTTTGGAGGTAGAGGACACAACGAGGTGATGTAATTAAGCTGCAGTAAAGTGTAAAGCGGATGAAGACAGATTAAAATATGTGATGGGAATATATGGCACCATGCTTTTTTTAATGAATTACATTAAGCAAGGTTACAGTATTTTTGTCAGTCCACACACATCTAATGTTTCTGTCTTTTCAGTGAAGGCTTGATTGACGTTTAAGTCACATGCTTCATGCACATCCAATCTCTTTCTATTGCACTTTTTATCAGAATACCACACATTTCTACTCCGGACAGATACAAAAAATGTAGTTTTGCGTTATGAGTATTTTTCAAACATTAGAGAAATGTACTTTATGTATTCTGAAGAATGTGGTGCCTCCTGAGGCTCTTTAAAGCAGCATGGAGCTTTTTGTAGTTTTCAATGAGTGAAGAGTTTTGCTTACTGCTGTTACGCGTAGTGATTGCCTTTTTCCCGTTGTCCAGCTATATGACCAAACCAAACATAGTAAGCATGATCTGAACGGAAAAAACGGTAGGTCTGGAGGCAAAGCATTGCGCCGTCAGTGTTTATGATATAACAAAATAAAATCTAATGGACTGATATATTACACTGAATCTTAAATATATGTTGATAACTGTACTGTAGACCTCATCATGCAAAGACTGCAATCATCACAAGTTGGATTTTCATTAAAGACGAGACTCAATTCATGCCTCTGTGGGTAATCTATAAGTACTCTTGGCCTTTTCTTCCTGCCATGCAGAGTTAAGTCATTACCGAGAAGAAAGCTCATTAGTTATGAAGAAAAATGTAACCATTCAGAAAAATCCCATCAGCAGGATAATTAACTGTGTTTTCTTATCCACGCCAGATGAAACTGAGTAACAAGCATGTTAATGGATGCTTGTCCACACATAGCATGCAAATTAATGTTGCATTCAGAGCCGTCATGCTTTAAGCAACAATGTTAGCATACAGACAACAGTGTGAAATTTTAATCAAAACTGTAAACATGAGACTTTGGATGTTTAAAGCAAGCATCTGGATATGTGTTCGGATAATTAAAAAAAATAGAGAGCTAATGTTCCGAAATGTGGATGCACAACACACCAGCACTGCCTTCAAAACATAACCCTGGATTTAAAAAATGTGTATTTTTAAGCTAATGAAGGTAGAACATTAATACAATCTCTATTTTCAAGCCAGTAACATTTGAAGATCAACCACACATTGATGTTTAAATATATTCACAGTTGTCCAGGTTAAAAAACACCTCCACCAGCCCCAACTCTCTAATTAAAGGCTATCAGAAGTGAGCGGAGCTACTGTCAAACACATAAAAGTGTAGTTGGCAGCAGTTTGGTCACATCCATAAAACAGAGCATTAAATGAGACCCCCAGGGTATTCAAAGGTTACTCAAGCAGCACTTAGTAGAGTTTTTGCCGAGCTGAAACATTAAGGTAGGTATGGAGAATGAATATAGCTGCAGGGCAAGTATAATAAGAGTCTAATTATATTTTCAAAAGCCATAAACCTTCCATCAAACTTTTTTTTGTAACCCTTGTGTTGTGTTCGAAAGCTGTTACCGTTCATGGTGTTCGCGGGTACATTTTGATCCATGATTTACACAATTAGAACACAAAAGAAAAATGACTATCATCCAATATTGTTTTAACTACATCATAAATAACTTATTATGCATTCATAACCATATAATCCTGTTGTAATTGTATTCTATGGCCCCAAAACACATTACACCACATATTGCACACGTGCATGTGTGTGTTCAGGTTCAAGTGTTAGTGTACATATTCTTTGAGAAAGATCGAGTTCCCGTGGGGGGAGGGGGGCCAGAGGGAGGGAAGACCAGGTGCATGTTCCGAAAAAGTATTGTTACAGTGGATGGTGGGGGTGGGGTGTCTAAAGTCAAAGATGAATTTTGATTGAGCAGAATTTGACTCCGAGTGACCCACAACAATTCTGCTGGGTCTTCACAGACCCGAACACCAAATTATACACTTCTTTTGTTAGAGACCTTCAGACTTGGCTAAAATTGTCAAAATCAGTTTTGTAGTGTTTATATAGCTGTTGTGGAGGATATCATGAAGCCTTGTTCCGATAAATAAAACTACAGTGTAGTTATTATATAATTTTAACTTGAAACGGGTCACGGGAGACCCGAACACAACAGTTAAACAGCGATTATAATTTATAATTGTAACCCTACATTTTGATTGACTCATTATGGAAGAATAACTATCTTGACAGTTCCGTGCTGCATTGATTATCCAAACTGCATACACTACAACATTCAGATTATCAGCATTATTACATGGCTTAGTTGAATACTCGATTCTGATTGGTCAATTCAGAACACGTGACACATTGTTAATACAGTAGTGAAGGCCGCTGTCAAGCACTTATTGACCGTTGTTAAGGACGCTCACATATGCAGAAAGAAGTCTGGTCGATTGAACTATACAGTTTGACCGAAAACAGGGACAAGAAAACAGCGGAGAAGTAACGGGGCAGAAACCCTCCTTTTTACGCAACGGTCCAGACATAGACATCAAAGGGCAAAAACATATTCAGTTGCCAGTTACTTTGGCATTAGGGCAGGGATATCTAGATACTTTCCAAGGTTTGACACAATGAATTGTGCTACTTTTAAAGCAAGCAACAATGTTTTCAATTATGTAATCAAAAAGCCCCTCAAAAATGCTATCGAAGCAGTTCCTGCCGTTGCTACGTCATTCAAACAGTAACAACGGACTATTTTTCTTCGAGGATCAAGAAAGAGAAAGGAAAAGAGGTTAAAAGGCGGAGTGCTGGACGTCAGATAAATCACCAGAAGAAGGCAGAGAGCAAGTAAACACTAACAGGAACAGAACGCGGTATGAGCTCTGCAGTGTTTAAAGAGCCTGTGACAGCCTCCCAACAACTGTTGTGCAATGAAATATTGGGCTACTAGTCATCTCGAACCGTCAGTTTAAAAAAGAAGTTGCGATACCGTTCCGATAAATATCAATAATTTCGAACATCGCGGGGAAATTCTGTCGACTCATTTTGAAGTTTTGGGCGAAGCCGGAAGTGACGTCAATGCGGGAACGCTTCAATGTGCGGCGAGACAGCCAAACACGGACAAAGTGTGTCGTCATGCGTAGAAATGGTGAATTACTGAGTTTAGGCACGTTAATAACGTTGTAATGAAGTTGACTACAGTATATTCATATTTGTCAGTGCTTTCATGTCAATTTGGCGAACATAAACATAAATGATCGTGGTGAAGATGATGATTAAATTAGGATTACAAATCGGTAGTGAGAGCTGCTGAATATCCTCCCGTCGGATGTGATATAAAAACAAATCGATTATTTTTGTAGTTGTAAACTCAAGTGGATGAAACTACATTTATTAGTGCTTTCATGTCAATTCGGCGAACATATGATACATTAAATGATCGTGAGGATGATGATTTAAAAATCATTTGTTTGAGCCGGTCTGCATTTCCTGATGAGAAAACAAACCGATGCTTTTTGTAGTTGTAGTACACCAACATGGATTGAACGTGTTTTTTTTACCACAATGTTGGAAATTAATGGAAATTAATGGATAAAATGCACTGATTATTATTATTATTCCCACTCCGATCGGGACACTAGGTCCACCGTTTCCCCGCAGCGAGGCTCCTCCCGTTGATAGTTTACGTGGGCTGGGCTGGGTGCAGTGGTGGACTGGCCATCGGGACGAATCCCGATGGGCCGGTACCGAAGTGGGCCGGTCGGATAAGTCACTAGCACATCCCCCACTCCCCCCTGTTGACAATTTACTAGCGGTACCGAAGTGGGGCGGTCGAGAGTCCCGGGATGATTTTTAGTCCCTTCAGCCTCATATGAGCTCTCAGACACGTTCAAAATTAAACTGTCATCGCTGTCTGAGCTTGCTGCTGTGTGCACCATCGTGCGTTTACATGCAGATGCTGGGATCCTGAACGGTGCAGCTGGAGCGCTGTGCCCGCAATGACGTCACACATAATTTGGCGGGACTTGAAGAATCCCCAAGAAGATCCAGAATATGGTCAACATTGAAGGGGAGATTAATGGTTATCAAAGTACAACTATCCAAAATCAGTTCAGTAACGATTTTCAAGGGGACAATATTTACTCAAATTGATGGGTTTGGTTGATGGGGGAAAGTCGTGTCACAGGCTCTTTAAGGACTTGTTAGTGGATCAAAAACTGAACAGAGTTGGACAGTGCTGCCGTAAAGTTGCTGTTGTTGTCGCAGTTCCAGCCGTTGGTGCGCCGTGGAACGGAGTTTTTTTTTTCTTAGCGGAAGAAATACGATCAGTCAATAAAATAATTTCAATTCATATTGGGAGTCGATTCCTTAGTTTGTTTAGTATTTGGCCGTGTAATAAGTGGGCTAATGTGCAGCAACTTGGTCATTGCACATGACCATTCCTTGTATGACTCTGAAAACATAGAGTCTCTGTGACAATTAGTTGTAAGAGTAATACTTCGCTCAGAACATGCTCAAAGAGTTACCTGGTTTGGACCTTTGAATCTGCCACTCTCTCTCTCCACTTGACTTTGCCTGGCATCATCATATCCTATGAGCGCCATGGGGGCTAACGATTAGCCATCCAACGCCACAAGCAGGGCCGCTGCTGTCAAACTGTTATCAAGCTGTTGTCAAATGTTTTCAAGCTGTGGGACTGCATGTCTTCTCAAAATTGCCCAACAAATCACCCTTTCTTCAAACCCGGGCAAACTCTAGATGCAATCTGCTTAAGAGGCATTCAAATGGCTGGCACTATTTTATTGATGCTTTGGGGGAGCTAAAAGTAATGCAAAGATAAGTGTTACAAATCACAGTGCGTTGTTAGTATTGTAGTTAACTAGTAATGGAGTCAAGTGTCATGCCCATCAATGAAACCCAACACCATACAGCTGTGGACTAGCAGAGTTATTTGGAAATATTTTAAAATTCCAAACTTGAATTTAGAGTACCCTTGGATTATTAAATTACACTGTAACTTTTTACATTTATCCTGGAACGAGGAAATAAAGCCTGCAAAGCTGTAGCGGATGAGACAACCACACATATGACAATCAGTTTGCAAGTGGCTTTTGACCTTGAAAAGAGGCTATATTGGTGAAGGAAATACAAAGTAAGCCTCTATCATATTGAGTTTGGAGTCCCTATCTGATGGAAGCTTCAGCTTCAGTTACGTCCCTCTAAGGCAGCATGTGCCTTCTTTAAATCTTCTTTTACAAAGCTCTGAGATTTCAGGAGCTTAAAGGCCAAAATAAGATATCAGTTAGTCTATTAATTAAAATGACACTCTAGCTCTGGCTTTGTAGTCTTGTAAAATTAATTGGACCTTGGAGCTTTGGAAAGCTCAAACACAGATACTAAACATACTGTAAAGGCTTACTTCTTTACATGTTTCCCATTGGATACTGACTAACTTATCTACATTTACCAAATCAAGACACTGGTGTGGTAGCTTGTAGGCTGTAAGTGATACCCTAGTCTTTTTTTCATTTCGAGAAGTGTATATTGTACTCTTAGAATCCACGTCCAGTGGATGTGTAGGATCTATAGTTTGATAGATATTACGGAGATGATTTGAGGTCTCGCCAGGATAACGTGTATATGCGGCAGCTTCCATGTAAAGTTAGCGTGGGTGAAAACTGTTTTTCCGGTCTCGAAGTTTTCATAATAAAACCTGATAAATTCCTCTCACTGTCAAATGATTACACAGTGATATCTGCATTACTCATCCACTAAAAAACATCAGTTTATCCTTGTTAATTACACACTATTGATTGGTTTAAATTGTGTACAATGCTTTCATGTTTTTAACCTTCGATTCAGAGAAACAAATAGTTTTTTCGGAGTTAAAACACTACAGTTTCCGAAGACACTACGGAGCCCTGGAGGGTTCATAGAGAGAAAATAAAATAAAACAAGGCCACGTGTTATTAATTTGTGCGCACGAGATGTAATTCGAGGCCTCAATTTATTAAAACGTGGCCTCAATTTAAATAAAACAAGGCCACGCTTTATTAATAGATACTTTTTCGTGCGCACGAGAAAGTTGCCGGTGAACTTGTCAGAAGAGGTCGAATTTAAGATCACTCTTCAAAATCAATGTGCCAAAGCTCTTGGAGTCCTATGTCAGTTTTGTGTTGAAATATGATCTTCAGAAAGCTCACAGTTCTTACAAACATCAAACTGCATGAAGAGACATTGTCTGATTCTTGAGTGTCAGTGAAAACAATACTCTTTACAAAATCCAAAATGTATTTTAATGAACATCCTTAAAACTTATTTCATTTAATATGTACCAAAGTACAATTGATCTTCTCTTTAAGAAATATACAATAATCTTAAAGGTAATAACTTATCCACATTGAAATGTTCCCTTTGATTATGCTTTAAAATGCAGACATGTAATAATAATTTAATCTCTCCAGTGACGATCAATAAAAAAAGCTGACGTGAAATCTATTTCTATAAAGGAGTAAGTCATGTCTCTGCAGTTAAGGAAAGTAAAACTAGGGCCACCAGGGTGGGTGGAGGGGGTCAGGAGGAGGGACGCAAAACTAGGGCCACCAGGGTGGATGGAGGGGGTCTGGAGGACGGGACTGAACTGACTGCCCAGGGGCACGGCAGAGGACCAGGAAGGGGTCTCGGGCGGACGGCCCGGGGGCAAGGCAGAGGACCAGGAAGGGGTCTCGGGCAGACGGCCCGGGGGTAAGGCAGAGTCCAAAAAGGGGGATTCGGGCGGACGGCCCGGGGGCAAGGCAGAGGACCAGGAACGGGTCTCGGGCGGACGGCCCGGGGGTAAGGTAGAAGCCGAGAAGGTGGACTCGGGCGGACGGCCCGGGGACAAGACAGAGTCCAAGGTGGGGGTTATGGAGGGGCGAAGGCCACCGCGGCCGGGAAAGTCAGGGGGCCGGGCTCAAGGGCGAAGGCCGTGACTCTCAGGGGCCCGGGATCGAGGGTGAAGGCCGTGGCTCTCAGGGGAACGGGATTGAGGGTGAAGACTCCGGCTCTCAGAGGGCCGGGCTCTCAGAGGGCCGGGCTCGAGGGCGAAGACCGGACAGCTCCGGAGGCCGGGCAGGAACCGGTGTCGACCGGACCGGATCCGGAGGCCAGGCAGGAAAGCGTTGATGGGACAGCTCCGGAGACCGGGCAGGACCCGGTGTCAGCCGGACAGAAACCGGAGCCGGTCGGACAGGCTTCGGCAGGATCCCCCACGGAAGTGGACCAGGAGTTGGCAGGAACCCCGGTGAGACAAGTGATGGACATGGGGCTGGCAGGGCCCCCGGTAGAACCTCCAACGGCACGGGATATAGGGTTGGCAGGACCCCCGGCAGGGGAGCAGACAGCGGGACCTCCAACGAGAAAGCAGAAAGGGTTGGCATGACCCCCGGCAGAAGAGTAGTCTGCGGGACCTCCAACGGGACAGGACATAGGGTTGGCAGGACCCCCGGCAGGTGAGTGGACGGCGGGACCTCCAACGAGAAAGGAGAAGGAGCTGGCAGGCCCCCCGGCAGGAGAGTAGACGGCGGGACCTCCAACGGGACAGGACATGGAGCTGGCAGGACCCCCGGCAGGAGAGTAGTCGGCGGGGCCTCCAACGGGACAGACATACGATTGGCAGGACCTCCGGCAGAGGAGTAGTCGACGGAGCCCCCAACGGGACAGGACCCGGAGTAGGGACCCGAGAGGAGACTCGAGAGAGGAACCAAGGGGGAACTCGAGAGGGGACTCGAGAAGGGACTCGAGAGGAGAACCAAGGGGGAACTCGAGAGGGGACTCGAGAAGGGACTAGAGGAGGGACTAGAGGAGTAACTAGAGAAGGGAACTCGAGAGGGGACTCGCGAGGGGAACTAGAGGAGGGACGAGAGGAGGGACTAAAGGAGGGACTAGAGCAGGGACTAAAGGAGGGACTAGAGGAGGGACTAGAGGAGGGAACTCGAGAGGGGACTCGAGAGGGAACTGGAGAGGGAACTCCAGAGGGGACTCCAGAGGAAACTGGAGAGGGGACTCGAGATGAAACTTGAGATGGGACTGTGGCAGCTGGAGCCGGAAACCTGGCTGTAAGGTCCGGAAGTGTAAGCCAGGTAATCCAGTATGGACGCAAAGCTGCGTGGGCCGGTACTGGAGCATGGAGGCATGGCTGCTAGCTTGGCTTTGCACCTCCTTCTCTTAGCAGCCGCCTGTGGCATCAAAAAAGCTGAATCCGCTGGGTCCATCTTTGGTTGGTTCGTAATGTTACGGTAGAGCGAAGGAAGCAGGTAGGACCCAAATGCAGATTAAAGTGAAAATAATTTCTTTATTTCAAGGCTATATATATATATATATACAGGCAGAACAGAACACTCACCGAGGACAAGCCAAATCACAAGACGAACCAACACTCAACACTGGGAGACAGGGGAATTTAAACACAGGGTAACTAGACACAGGTGGGAACAATCAGGGGTGGGGCTGACACTGAAGAGCACAGGAGACACACAAGGAGTGACAGGTGAAAACAATCAGGAAATTAGACACACCAGGGAAACTAACGACAGGAGGAAAAACACAGGGAAAAGGACCAGACAATATACCAAGAGGAAAACATGACGGGGAGAACAGCAAAACACCCAAACCAAGACATAGAAAACGTGACATAACACAATAATCGTAACAAAAGCGTACTGTAAGCCTTTAATCTGCCTGTAATAGGCTTCAATAAAATGTTATCCATGCATTCTGTAACCAGTGCCATCAAACCGTCACTATCTTGTATGCAGTGAGGTGATACTTAGGCCTCTACTTAGTGCAAATTAATGAGACATGAAGCCGATGCTACTGCATGGGTATGTAAATGTGGGTTGATTAACGAATACAGTTACGTTTGGTTTAAATCATAACTATACCCCTTCTTCCCTGTGGCTGTTTAACAAAACATATGTACAGTTAGGATCACCAGATTATTGTAAATCCAAGAGGGTTGTATGGAATACTTTCCTTGGATAATTTCTTGCTGTACAGTTTAGCTACCATAATCATAACTACATCACATCAGCGTTGTAGTCAAGTCACCAATTCACGAGTCCAAGTCACTCTCGAGTCCTCACTTTTCGAGTCCGAGTTCAAGTCCGAGTCACCTAGGGAGAGTCGGAGTCGAGTCCAAGGAGTGTCCGAGTCGAGTCCGAGTCATCATTACCTGTGTTCGAGTCAGAGTCACCCAAGGAGTTACCTTTTAGAGAAGTGATTATATTTGTATGCCAATATTTTCTTATGGTGAAGTTTTCGTTTTGCACTTTTATTTAGATAGTAATAAGATCGGGACTCTTGTTTTGAAGGAACTTTTACCGGAAGTCAATGGACAACGTGTTAGGAACCTTGACTCAATGGTTTAGAGCAGTAATTCTCAAACTTTTTTAAATAATGTACCCCCTTTGAAAAAGAAATGCAGCCAAGTACCCCCTGATCAGCGCAAAAACTATTTGTTAGGGGGAAAAAGCCTGTATAAAGAGGTACAGCCTTGCACCATCAGTGTCTGATTTATTAAAACAACAACCTTGTAACTGAGAAACACTTAAATGCTACATTTCAAATGTTTACAATTAGGGATGCACGATATTGGTTTTTTGAAACCGATACCGATAACTTCCTGCTTCTCAAGACCGATACCGATAACCGATAACAATATAATATATGTATATATTAAATGTACCTGTAGTTTTTGCACACCTGGTGGTACCTTTGCAGCTGGCTTTGGATTCGCCGCTAGTTTAGCAGCGCAGGCGTCTTCGTACGCTTTTAACACACCATCGTAGCGATGGCGATGTTTCAGGTGACTAATCAGGTTGGAAGTATTATAGCTCGTTGCCTTCTTCCCTCCTCGTGGCACTTCTGCATTGCATTTGTTAATACAAATAGCAAGCGAACTATCTAACTCTCAAACTTTGAAATAGTCCCATACTACCGACGACATGTTTGTTTACTGTCCTGGCATCACGGCCGCACACCATTTACGTCACAGCCAGGCATGCGTTAGGGAGCGCTGGATTTGTGAAAAACTCCCCTCTTCCTAAACCACTAATTAATACCACAGTACTGGCAAAACGGGAGGAGCTGAAGGAGCCTAGGAGCGTCACAACTGGACGCCACGGACACTGACCAAACGTCGCTCCTGGACGCTTAGGGAGTGAGAGTGTGTTGTTCAGCCAGGCCCAGAGGGTTAGCCTTATTGAGAATGTGCAAAGTGCATTCTGTGCTTTGAAAATATAAGAAGAGGAGAAGCTTCTCTTCACGGTAACGGACCAAAACATCCCATCAGTCTCTCTGTATGACCTCTGAAGGGATAACAACAATTGTATGCAATGACTATAACGGTACCAAGCAGAAAAAATTATCCCAAAACATAACATATTTTTTTTTAATTATTATTAAACTGTGAATAATGTATTCACTCAAATAAATACAAAATATAATAAAATAAACATTAAGGTGCAGCATTTCGATGAACTGAAATAATCTGTATTTGAACTTTACTGTACTAGTACTCACAAAACATAAACTATTAGTTTTGGGTTTTTAATTATTATTAAACTATGAATATTCACTCAAATAAATACAAAATATAATAAAATAAACATTAAGGTGCAGCTGAACTGTACTGTACTAGTATCTAAGCAGCCAGTTTGACATTATGACTTGCTTGTCATTGTATTTTCATGTTTTTTTAAAGAAAATGTACTTGTCCACATTGCTTGCCGAAAGGGCAGATCTGCTGGCACTAGCAATGTCTCCTGCTGTGGAGAACACACCCTTTCGCTAGGGACAGAGGTAGCAGATACAGCCAGGTAGCGCTTTGCTAACATGGCAACATAAGGATATTTGGCGTTTGTAATAGCTTTGGCTTGGTCTGAACTTTTTGCAAGTGGTGGAGGCTTAAATGCTAGTGGGAGTTGGGTTTGCACTTCAGTCTTTTGGTACCGGTGATATTCACGATCGGGTGATGCCTTTTCAAATGAGTGTGCAAGTTTGATGTATTGCCAGCCGCGTAACCAATTTTAGTTGAACAATGCCGACAAACAGCTTTGGTTCGGTCCACCTGTCTTTGTCCGTCTTCCTTGTATGTAACTGCGAAACCAAAATGTTCCCAAACCGGAGACTTCAATGATGCTGGAGGATTTTCGAGCTCAACTTTATCTGCGTTCACCATTTCGACAGTTCCTCAAATTACTGACTACATTTGAACGCATCCCTCTGACCAGGTCTCATAGTATGCCTCTCGTCCAATGAAATGACTTGCTCGCTCTGTAACGCGTTGAACACAATGTGAGTAAATTACTCTGAATGCTGCGACGCAGCACCTGAGATTACTTCCAAGAAGTTGTTCACGTTCTCAATTTTTTACGTTTAACGTTATATTCGTTCGGTACACTGAAGGGCCTGTACCGAATAATTTCGGTACGGGTACGTGTACCGTTACACCCCTAATGTAAAGTGATAAGCGTGGATGCTGAAAAGGCTTTTGACTCGTTAAATTGGGATTTTCTCTATCGAGTTCTACATAGATTTGGTATGACACAATTATTAAAACTGTACAGGCATTATACAACAAGCCCACTGCTAGAATTAAAGTTAATGGATATTTATCAAATAGCATTACCCTCGAAAGAGGCTCGAGCCAAGGCTGTGCATGGTCACCGCTAGGCTACTCTTCGCACTATACTTGGAACCATTGGCTTAATACATAATGAAGAGATTAGGGGAATTACTAATCATGGGCTGGAACGCATGCTGGCTTGCTACGCTGACGACATTTTGTTTTTTTTGGCTCAACCAACAAACTCTCTTCCTAAATTGATGTAATCACTAACAATATGGTCGACTGTCAGGATACAAGGTCAATATTGCTAAAACACAA
Organism: Pseudochaenichthys georgianus; assembly: GCF_902827115.2. Classification (NCBI taxonomy): domain Eukaryota; kingdom Metazoa; phylum Chordata; class Actinopteri; order Perciformes; family Channichthyidae; genus Pseudochaenichthys; species Pseudochaenichthys georgianus. The sequence goes on along the minus strand of NC_047517.1, from coordinate 7,032,968 downwards.
TTGCTTACTTACAACTACAGCCCACCAGGTGAAATTAGAAATAGATACCCTTTGGCATGGCACACAGAGCATTTTAAATATTTAGGCGTTATAATACCAAAGGATCTTTCAGAAATATCAGAATACAATTACTCACCTTTAAACAAAAAGATTAAGGAGGACATAGCTAGATGGAACCTAATCCCTTTCTTTAGTCTCAGCTCAAGAATTGAATCCATCAAAATGAACATACTGCCAAGACTACTTTATTTGTTCCAGACCTTACCAATAGAGATTAACCAAAGACAAGTTAACGAGTGGGACAGAATAATATCAAGGTATATATGGCAGGCTAAAAGACCTATAATTTGTTTTAAAACGTTACAATTAGCAAAAGAAAAGGAGGGTGGGCTCTACCTTCCCTTAAAGAGTATTACCGAGCAGCACAGCTGAGGCCCATGGTATGCTGGTGCAATCCATCGTATGATACCCAATGGAAAACCGTGGAAGAGAAAATATTATCCATTCCCATACAAGTAATCATAGCTGACAGCGACCTACAGGGCTACATACATAACATTGAAAATCCATGAGTAAAACTGACTCTTAAAGTATGGAAAACAATCATAACTGAGTATAAATTAGAGGAACATATTACAATTCTGAAATGGTGTGCATATGACACTGACTTTACTCCAAATAAATTAGACACTAGATTTAAGGATTGGACAGCCATATGAATAACTGCTCTTTGCAACCTAATTAAAGAGGGAACGCTGTTTAGTTTTGAAATGCTTAAAGAGAAATTCCTATTAGAAAAACAAGACTTCAATCGATACTTACAGATGCGGCATTATGTTAACAAAAAGGTTAAAACTATAACAGAGTCAAGTACAGGTATGATAGAACTATTTAAAAAAGCATATGATTCAAAAACAGATAGCAAAGTTATTTCAAAGGGCTGTTGAATCTTAAAATACTAATAGGAGGAATGGACAACAATATGGAAATATCAGATTATGTACCAGTTCACATACTGTAACTGGAGGGAGTTGGAAGATATTTTATAACACCCTGTTAGGATTTGTCTGTGTTGATATTTTTCTTGTCCTTTTCTATCTTTGGGTTTCCTATTTATTTTGTAAAGTGTTCACCCCCGTTTCCTGCCTGTTGCTTTCTGTCGGTTTCCCTCTCTGATTACCCAATTGTGTTCACCTGGTACCTATGTGTTTTCTCCTCCCTCCTCACCTGTCTCGTGTTTATGTGATTAGTCCTGGGTGTATTTAAGTTCTGGGTTTTCTGTCTCTCTTTGTCGGGTGTCTTGTGTATTGGCTTGTCCTCTGTGAGTGTTCTGTTCTGTATTTGTCAGCATAGCCTTGAAATAAAGGAATTATTTGTACGTTAATCTGCATTTGGGTCCTACCTGCTTCACACACCGTAACATTACAACCCGACCTTAAATATGGGCCCAGCAGATCCTAAAGGAAGGGGTCGCAAGGCCAGGTTGGCAGCACGAGCCCAAGTGGCCAGGGTTACGGACCCAGTTCTGGCCCCAGCAGCCATGGTTACGGACCCAGTTCTGGCCCCAGCAGCCATGGTTCCGTGCCCCAGTACCATCCCACATAGCCATGGTACTGTGCTCCAGTACCACCCCACCACAGCCATGGATCCATGTTCCGGTTCCCTGCCCAGGCCATGTTTCCGGCTCCAGAACCGGACCTTTCAGCCAGGATTCTGGCTTCAATTCTGGCCCCATCCGTCCCAGGTCAGCCTTGGTGCCAGACCCAGATGTGGCCCCAGCTGCCACAGTCCCATCTCCAGTTCCCCCTCGAGTTCCCTCTCGAGTTCCCTCCTTTAGTCCCTCCTCTGGTCCCTCCTTTAGTCCCTCCTCGGGTCCCTCCTTTAGTCCCTCCTCACCCCTCTCTAGTTCGCCTCTCGAGTCCCCTCTCAAGTTCCCTTCTCTAGTCCCTTCTCTAGTCCCTCCTCTAGTCCCTCCTCTAGTCCCCTCTGGAGTCCCTCTCCAGTTCCCTCCTTTAGTCCCTCCTCGAGTCCCCTCTCTAGTTCACCTCTCGAGTCCCCCTCAAGTTCCCTTCTCTAGTCCCTCCTCTAGTCCCTCCTCTAGTCCCTACTCTATCTCTCCTCCTCTAGTCCCCTCTGGAGTCCCCTCTCTAGTTCCCCTCTCGAGTCTCCTCTTGAGTTTCGTTCTCTAGTTCCTCCTCTGGTCCCTTCTGTAGTCCCTTCTCTAGTCCCTTCCCTAGTCCCTCCTCAGGTCACTTTCCTAGTCCCTTCTCTAGTCCCATCTAAAGTCCCTACTGAAGTGCTGTTGGAGGTCCCGCAGACTACTCGACGCCGAGGTCCTGCCAACCCCAGGTCCTGTGCCGTTGGAGGTCCCGCAGACTACTCTTCTGCCGGGTCCTGCCAACCCCATGTCCTGTGCCGTTGGAGGTCCGCAGACTACTCTTCTGCCGGGGGTCCTGCCAACCCATGTCCTGTGCCGTTGGAGGTCCCGCAGACTGCTCTTCTGCCGGGGGTCCTGCCAACTCCATATCCTGGTCCCGTTGGGGGGTCCCGCCGACTGCTCCTCCTGCCGGGGGTCCTGCCAACCCTGTGTCCTGTCCCGTTGGAGTCCCGCCCCTACTCTCCTGCCGGGGGCTGCCAGCTCCTTGTCCTGTCTCGTTGGTGGTCCTGCCGACTGCTCTCCTGCTGGGGGGTCCTGCTAACTCTTAGTCCTCGTGCCGTTGGAGGCCCCGCCGACTACTCTGCTGCCGGGGGTCTGCCAACCCTTTGTCCTGTCCCGTTGGGGGCCCGCGTCTACTCTCCTGCCGGGGGTCCTGCCAGCTCCTTGTCCTGTCTCGTTGGAGGTCCCGCCGACTATCTCCTGCCGGGGGTCCTGCCAACCCTTTGTCCTGTGCCGTTGGAGGCCCCGCCGACTGCTCTCTTGCCAGGGTCCTGCCGGCCCTTTGTCCTGTCCCGTTGGGGTCCCGCCGTCTGCTCTCCTGCCGGGGTCCTGCCAACCTTTGTCCTGTGCTGTTGGAGGCCCCGCCGACTGCTCTCCTGCCGGGGTCCTGCCAATCCCGTGTCCTGGTCCTCTTCCGTGGGGGATCCTGCCGAGGCCTTCCCACATCTCCGACACCGGGTCATTGCCCGGCCTCCGGCGCTGTCCCGTCAGCGCCTTCCTCCCTGCCTGCGGAGCTGTTCTGGTCTTCGCCCTCGAGCCGGCCCCCTGAGTGCAGTGGTCCTCGCCCTCGGGCCCGGCCCCTGACTCCGCTGCCTTCGCCCCTCCATGGTCCCCACCTTGGACTCTGTCTTGCCCCCGGGCCCCCGCCCGAGTCCCCCTTTTTGGACTCCGCCTTACCCCTGGGCCGTCCGCCCGAGACCCCTTCCTGGCCCTCTGCCTTGCCCCCGGTCCGTCCGCCCGAATCCCCCTTTTGGACTCTGCTTTACACCCCGGGCCGTCCGCCCGAGACCCCTTCCTGGTCCTCTGCCTTGCCCCAGGGTGGTCAGTTCAGTCCCGTCCTCCTGACCCCCTCCTCCCACCCTGGTGGCTTAGTGATGCGGGATTGGCTTGTCCTCGGTGAGTGTTCTGTTCTGTATTTGTCAGCATAGCCTTGAATAAAGGAATTATTTGTACGTATAATCTGCATTGGGGTCCTACCTTGCCTTCACACACCGTAACACAACCCTCTCAGAAGTCTCACTGGTAACTCCCCAGACTGCTGGAGAAAATGTGGAAATGCAAATCATTATCACGTTTTCTGGGACTGCCCTGTTATTGAGGTATTTTGGAGAGAGATACATAAAGCCTTACAAGATATTTTCAAATGTCATGTGCCTATGGAGAGTAAGACTCATTTATTTGGACTCATACAGTACCTCAAGAATGGACTAAAATAGACAAATATTTATTAAATCTGTTGCTGTGGCGAGTAAAAAAGCTCTTTCAAAGAAGTGGTTATCACCTGAAAGCCCAACTTTAAACGCATCTGTGGATATTACAATGGACATTTACAAAATGGAGAGGATAACTTCATCTGTCAATCACAAACTGGAACTATTTGTGTCACGATGGAGAAAGTGGACTGATTTCATAAAACCTCATAGGCCACATTTAATTTTACAAACGTATGATTTTACTGTGAAGTCCTGATCACTCCCTAATGTTAGTATTGTTCGTACTTTTGACTGTCTTTATTTTATTCTTTGTGTAAAAAAAGAAAAAGGCATTTCGGACAGACAAACTTAAAATGTACAATTATTATGTCTTGAAAAATTGTTTGCTGCCAAATGTCAATAAAAACATATTTAATTAAGAAAAAAATATATATAAAGTACCAAAAGTAAAAGTACTCATTATGCACATTGGCCCATGTCAGAATAATATATATGATATGTTTTATAAGATTGATCATTAAAGTGTTCTCAAAAGCTGGGTAAAGGAGCAGCTAGTCTGAATGGCTTTGTAGACTGCAGGGTAGCTTGTGCATTTCTTCCAGGTGGAACTCAAGTCTGATTTAACACTTGATTATATTTCACATCATTCATCCAGATATGCAAAGTAACTAAAGGTATTACATACATGTAGTGGAGTAAAAGTACACCATTTACCTCTGAGTTGTAGTGGAGTAGAAGCAGCATTAACTGAAAGTACCTACAACATGTATTTTAAGTACAGTACTTGAGTAAATGTACTTAGTTACATTACATCACTGCTCAGATCCCTCGCATACCGAGCCTTGTCTTGTTAGATTAGATGGATCAAAACCCAATGTCACTCCCTGCCTTCACCTTTCAATCATCAGTCAAGCGCGTTGTATCTCTGTAAACAGTCTTACCTGCAGATGAGGCAGGATGGTGAAACACGGTCCCTCCGGATACATACAGAGTCATTGCTGCAAGAAGAGTCCAGACGCCAGGTGGAGTTTATCTGTGGTAAAAGCACACAAAGGACAACAACACGCAATTTAGAGAGATGCAAGAGATGACAGTAGTTACAGAAGATATGGATTCTGCTCCCTTTGAAAGCTAAATAGTTTGCTGCATCTCAGCGAGGATGTCAGATAGTGTTTTGCTGATCCAGTGAGTCTGGAACACATCACAGGATGGCATGTGCAATCTTTTCCCATCTTTAATCTTTACGGTTCCACAACTATTGATGATATCTCTCAGACAGGTAACACCATTGCTGCAAAGTGCCATTTGGTTATTTTACACTCTCACAGACACTTACATGTGGGACATCTTTCCGCACTGTATTAGTACTAGGCACTACATGAAGGACATTCTCTCAACAGTACAATGACTTATATTTACTGGCGACTACAAAAACTCCTCTGTCTGTCTTAAGTCTGGCACTTTAAGCTTAGAACTTGATGAAAAGTAATAGAGCATACTCGCCATGCAGTCTCCCTCTCCCTCTCTCCCACTCTCCCTCATGCCTCTTTTAAGATGAAAGCGGTTAAGAGACCAGAATGAAAAACACAGAGACCAGACTAATATAGATTTCAAGCTAGGCTATGGACATATTTAATATAATGTGGAAAGCAAACTTCTGTGGCTGTACTGGTAAAAGTGACTTTACAGTGGTGCGGGCGTGGAATCCATTAAGACCTATCGGTTGGTAACGTTACATAATACACTGTGTGTGGTGTTGCAGCAGTGAGGCTTAATAACAGCACAGGTTTGGAATTGAGTCAAATTACTTGAACTCGAGTCCAATTTCAGTAAAAAAAATTATGAATCCAACTTGATCGAATTAAAGTCAACTTCAAACTTGTAATGATTTCATTTGGACCTGAGCCTTTTTTTAATTGGAAGATACAGTATGTGCCCAAAGATTTAAAATAACTTCTTTTTTAAACGGTGCTATGACAAAATTCTTAATTTCCAGATGAACTTTATCCTAGCAATTCAACACTTTTTTGCCAAAGATCCCCTGAACCAATCAAACTGCATTTGATCAGAGGTGCATTTCATCGAATTGAGCATAACTACAAACCGTTTGTGAATATGATATGTCAATAAACCTTAGAAAATCTTGAAATATTGAAAGGGATGTGCAAAATAGTCATTATATACAGTCTTTAATTAACTATTAATAGAGAATAACGAGTAATGAATATACTTTATATGGATCCTATTAATATCTAATAATAAAAATAATGAAATTCAATAACATGCTTTAACCACTAGGTGTCCCTTTATATCAGTTGTGCACCTTTATGGTGTAAATACAGCCATATTATAATATCTACCAATTGGATCAAATATAAAAGTCAGCCGAATTAGTGTTGATACTGCAAGGAGACGTATTGTGTGAAAGAAATGTAAGATGTTGTTTAATTGCTGATATATTTATGATCCACGTCACGTTTTCAGTTCCTCATGTTTGTCTAGAAGTCTTCACATCAGGGCTCTATAAATAGAGAACTACGGCAGATATGTAATATTTAATGCAAGCCGAACCGTGTATTACAATGCCGTTTATGTGATGACTTTCAAAGAGAAAAGCAAGCACACTCGTAATAAGTATTATTATTATTTTTTTTAAAATGTTTTCGGTCTGTTTCCGGTATTTGTTAATGACGATGTCTGGTGAGATGTGAGACTGGAATTGCACAGGGAAAATAACGTATCTTAGAGCAGATTTTGTTAAACTAATACGTTTTGCGCTGTGGGACCACACTATACATTGACGGGGAAGGGGGGTAGCAATAAAGGATAACACCATTAAAACAGTGTACACAACATAACAAAAAATAATATCGATAGCAGCTGTCCCTAGCAACCCACCTTGTAACAATGAAAACGTTCTCTGGACGCAATTTCCTGAAGTAATCTTCGTAATACTAGCAAACTAAAGATCATGTACATCCACTGCATACATTATCTAAATAACAACTCATAATTTTCTCGCATCAAATGACATCAAAACACAATTTTAATGGCCAACTAACTAAGTTCGGCCATGTTTATTTGTTCTGCAGGGAGAAATTGGAAGATACACGTGACATAGCCATTGGAATGAATGGTGAAAAAAACGGGGTTTGTCAAACAGAGCACATGGTGTATCCTAAACGATAGCTGGGGATTCTGGGTAGTGTAGTGTCTTTCTGCCATCCTTTACTCTCCGAAAAAATATTTGTTTTCTCCGAATCGAAGGGCAAAGAATACAAAAGCATTGCACACAATGTAAACCAATCAATGTTGTGTAATTAACAACGTATAAGCTGGTGTTTTTATCTATGAGTAGTGCAGATATCCACTGTAAAATCATCGACAGTAAGGGGAATACTTACTTCCGGGTGTACAATTCTCCGTTATCCATGGGAATGGACGCTCACATTGCCTTTAAGGGCAGCCAACACAAACGAATGCCGTGCTTCCATGAGCGTCAAATCCCGCCGCGATGGAATACATTGCAATCAGTTGAAAGCTATTTGCGTCCCTTTAATGAAGCTGAAGGAGCCTGTAGGAGCGTCAGCAACTGCAAACGCCACGGACACTGACCAAACGTCGCTCCTGGACGATTATGGAGTGAGAGTGTGTTGGATTCACTGGTTTTTCATGAAATGTCAAAATGTGAAACCTCCTTATTGTGATGTCTGGGCAGGGGTTTCCCAACCTTTATTGTACCAAGGACCGGTAGATTACATAAAATAAGATTGTCCGGTTGTCAATTATAACTGATTTTAATATTTACTCACCAGCAGGTAGCAACAGAGGGCTAATTGTATGTAACAGCCTGAACAGATAATAGAACAATATGCATCCAAAACATATTAACAAACGTTAAAAAAGGAAAAAAAAATACCGGTGTCGTTGTTGGGTGTTTCAGAAAAAGAAAAAAAATACGACGTTATTCAGTTTTTAAACCAAAACGGGAAAACAGATAAAATCAACGTTTTAGTTTTGGTTTGTGAATGCTGGGAAAAAGAGGAGAAAGCGCATTATGAAGGAGATGTCCGGTCGCCTGTGTGTGTGTGTGTGTCACTGGCTTTTGTTTTCAGAAGATATTATGATAGTGTTGTTCGTTCCAACTTCTTCCAAGAAATATGCTTACCTTTTTTCAGAGAGGTAGATGGGAAGAACGTTATCACCCTTGTTCGTAGTGAAGCTAATGCCAGGAGCACATTATTTTAGGGAAACAGCTAGTCTAGCTAAATCTAAAGGTAACCATAAAGCTCACGATTATAGATTTGCTAAATTAGGGGAATTTCTTTCGGCAAAGTTGGGTGTCCTGAATGCTGACATCAAAGTACAAGCCCTTCTACAGCTTCAATGTACTGTGAAACTCTGAGTTTTCACTCTTTTGGATTATCACTCAATTTTGATTGTATTCCGAAGTGTAACAACAAAGTGATTGAATGCATTTTACAGCTGTGATTTGTGCCTCTTAATCTGGATTAAATATATAGCAACAGCAGCAGAGGCTCATGGGTAATACAGTCTTTAAGACCCCATTTACACGCAAACGCATACGAAACGCAAACGAACCGAATACGATATCAAAAAAGTCTTCCGTTCACACGAGACCGCTCAGGAGCACTGGAGACGCTGTAGTACATCTGTCGGACCTTAAAGTGGCGCTGTAATTCCGCCACAAAGTACACCAAAAGCATCGAAGAAGACCCTGAGCATGGTTGCCCTTCTGTTCATGCCCCACGGTGGATTTAGCAACATGTAGTTCATGTAATTCTCCATGTCCACTTGTTGCTGATGGTTGTGGTAGAGGAGCTGTAGATGTTGCACTAACATCTGTAGCATGGTCAGTAGCAGTAGCACGAGCAGTAGCTACTGACCATGCTACAGCAGTGAGCAGCAGAGGTGTGGAGAGGCGGGGCTACGGCTTCATCGTTATCAGGAAATGATCGTATATAGGGCGTACACACGGAGCCGTTTGGCCCCCCAGAGCGTTCCGATTGCAGATCTATCCACCTTGGGACCCGTTATCATTTGCGGGGTCCGTTTCCGCGTTTCCGTTACGGCCTCGTGTGAATGAACGGGCTATACGAAAGAGAAAAGTAGCGGATACAACCGTTTGCGTTCTCGTGTAAACAGCACCTAAAGCTGCACACCACGTCAAAATGATTGATCAAATAATTGTACAGCTTTTTATACACGTCTTTGAGTACTCAATTTACGCCATTCTATTCTATATTTTTAATTATGCAGGCAGTTCAATCTCCAAACACAGTGAGCACACATTTTTTAAGCAAGAAATAATTAATGAATCAATATTTTGTGAGAACTTTTTTTCCTCTCTTCAGATGACTTAATACCCCTCTGCCTGCTCACCATCATTCAGCAAGCTTTCGTAAAATCTACAGACAGGAGAATCCTTTATTTCTATGTTAGGTAACATTTGAGATGCCATTTTTTGTTGGATGCGCGTTATACCAAATATCTCCAATTATTTATCTAAGAAATTATGACAAATGAGGATAAACTGGACTCACAATCTACTAAAACATACTGTATGTAACGGCTTGAGAGCTTCTGGAGCACCACCTCTGGGATTTGGCCACATTTCACATGTAATTATGTATATTCTTAGAAAAGAAAAGCCTGTGGGGAAACTAGTGGATCTGAAGACACATCTAGACACAGTGGACAATCCCAGAAGGACCATCAGATTGTATTACCGGTGACACATGACTCTGGGCCACCGAGTCAAGGCAATGTCCCATGAGACAAAACCACATCCACATGTGACACACAACTAATGATAATATGCACTTGCACCTGCGGACGCACCTGGTTAATCTTACATGGAACGTGTTTGAAGTCTGAGTGGAAATGTACCAAAAAGTCACGAGGGCTGCACCTGACGTAATGGATGAACTCCAAATAAATCACAATCAGACCACTCCAGTGACAGAAGGCAACAGCTCCATGTATCTCGCTAGACCACAGAAAACAGTCAATCCGCAAGAGGAAAAAAAAGGAAAAATCAATATGGAGAGAACCAAATGAAAACAAATGCTGTTCAAAAAGGCACAGCTATACTCCAATACTTTAATTTGTTGTTTATTTGTTATTCCTCTACGTTGACCATCAGAGAGGGAATGGAAATACACCCCCAGCTCTGGAGTTTTGAAGATAACGGAGAGCCTTTCCATTATCTTGACACAACTCTCATTTATGTAAATCCCGTTCCTCTTCCTTCCCTATAGCCTGCACTGTGAGCACTCGATCTGAGAGGCAGCTTGCAGTTTGATACACAGACTGAACAAAAATAATCTGCACCAATTAAGTACAGTCAGCCTTACAATCTGTGCTTACTTCACTTATTACATCATATGGCAGCTATAGTTTGAGAAATGAGTGGAGGACTCGGAGGAACTCATCACAAGGCTTCCTGGAGCATTGGCGTAATTTTAATTAGTTATTATCACAGTGGGATTATAGCATTGCTCGGAGAATTTTCCTGTTGACTTTGACAGCTTTGTATCTGATGCAGAGGGAGAAGAATGGCCAAAGTAGACACCACTGTTGATCACGACTATCTCATACCCCATGATATAATGGCTTGTGAATGTCTACAGGCTGCAGTGTTGAGCTCTGATGAATTCTGCATGTATGTCTCCCGGTAACACACACTTCCCCCTAGGGTCTCCATTACATTAATTCCTGACCTTCACCTTCATGTCACTTTATTAACTGCTTAAAAATCCCCCCTGTTTCCACTTAAAGCTTGATGAGCATGTCCACATTTGGGATACTTGGATGTTGGTGATTCTAATGGCCAGATGGGGAAATCAATCAACTATTAAGTGGCTCTTGTGGTTTAGCAACAACTTGTTAACATCCTAACCCTCATTCACATCGAGAAGGATCAAGCGCTGGTGATGCAACAGAATTTATTTAAAGCAGAACATTTTTGAAGGGAAAAGTATAGACAGACAGAGACAGACAGAGAGACTGACACACGCACACGTACGCACACACACACACACACACACACACACACACACACACACAACACACACACACACACACAAACACCATGTATGTGGCTGTTAAATAACACCGAGATAGCCTGTAAAATGTGACTACGCGTGATTTTTTGTTGGATACTTTCGCGCTTCAAACTAAATCATCCCTCCATGCTTCAAAGTTTGAATCGTGAGTAGACTCATGTTTCCAGTCTGGATGAAACCGCACACTGCATCCAAAGGCGCGCTGGTGAGGAAAAAGGCGCACAAAACGGACAACAAACGTCTCCAAAATTCGAGGTGCGGCAAACATGAACAGGTGCCGCAAGCATTTAAAGCGAAAATCAGCCGCGGTAATAAAGTTAAAATCCGAACTTTACCTGTTATTATCGAACGCCGTGGTGAGCATGTCATAAATGACAGTTCATCCTGGAATTAAGAGTCCGTGCTGTAAGAATGTCCCCTCAGATCGCCGTGGATGCAACCGTGACTTCCATCCAGGTCCAAACACAGCACCTGCTGATCCGCGCATACAACTGGTTGTGCTCCGTCAGCGGATTCCCAGTAACTGATGTGGGCTGGACGCGCTGCTGCGCAATGACGCACGCCATGGACGCGCAGCTGATTTGTAGTCTCCAAATCTGCCCGAGATAAATGCCCAGAATATCTTTCATGATGATATCGTCTGTAAATAACCCTTTCTTAACAATATGAAGGACAAGAAGTGAAATGTTATGCCACATTTAAAATTGTTTTAACAACATGACTAGGCATTTAGTCCAAATGTGCCATCAACAGAACAATTATGAATCAAAGAGACATTAGTAGAATAATGAAATCAGTAGGGATGTAGAACACATGCAGTGTTATCCTTTCATCTTTATTTTGGTTCTTTGATGAAACTGAGCGGCCTTAATCCTGTCAGTGCACGCTTTACCTCACAGATATTATACTTTAATCTGCTTCACAGAGAGAGGAAAAATAGGTTGGTTTAAAAATGCAGGGAACGACGCTTATGAGCTACAAGGAAGGATGGAGGACCTTGCGCCAAGGTGTTCGCCTCTGATGGATGGATCTCGTCAACCTTCCATATAGGCCTTGTCTCTTGGCCTCTGTGTGGGTGTACTGGGAACTTTTCCATCCAAAAATCCCCAAGGGGCAGTCAGTCAGGCAGCAGCTGATCCCATCTAGGCTTACATGTGCCATGACAACACAGGGGCGGCTTGGTAGGGCAGGAGAGCATTATAGGGTTGTATAAGAGATCAAGAGACCACCATCAAGAAGGACAGGGTTTAAGCATGGATGTATAACGAGAACTGAAGCATGCAGTCCTGTTTAATCCAATAAACGTTGCTCGGTTACGCATAAAGTCGAAATGCTCCCGAGTGCAGAAATAGAGTGCAGTGATGAAGGATTTGTATAGGCCGACCCAGAAGTTAGCATCTCAAGGGCTCCCTCAACAAAAGTAATGAGATTTAGAAGTGGGTTTTGGAATAATGCAACAAATAACATCTTCAGTAGGATATCTCCACTTATGAATACGCCTTTTCACGTTTTTGTAAGCGTTAATGCAGTCACCCCAAGTAAAAATATAATGTTATGCTTAAAAAACAAACTACACCACGGTTGCACATATTTTATGTTATGGATCAAAACTTGAAACTGTCTTCAGCTTGTGTGAATTGCATATAAATTTCAGGCATCAAAGCAAAAACATGTTAATTAAAAACAACGTTGACTTGAAGATCAGTGAAACAGAAGTTGTAAATTGCGAACTAATTCAGCAGATTAAATTACTTCACAGATTAACATGATAGTTGTAGTACCACAGTTTGGCCACGACAGATATTGCATTCAATGCACAACTCACTTCCTGGGGGCTTGGGTTCAAGCCACTCAGCTGACACATTGTTCACTAGAACAGAGAATCCCTTCGACTGATAAGCTTTAACCTCCTGGGGGGATGCTCTCTTGCCAACCCTGAATCCTGACCTGTGGAAGAGGAAAGAAACACGTTCCCTATGGGGATCATTAAGACATTTATATTCTCTATTTAAAAGAGGCAGAGATTCACTCAAGGCATTTTTTGTCTAAAGTCAAATGAATGAAAATGGCATATACAATCTACAAATGTGTGTTTTTTATGCAATATGACTAAAGAGAGTTTTACAGTAAGAGGAACTGACATTTAAACAACCTCATTCACACTTGTGTATTTAAAAAAACAACTAATTTATGATTACAGTTGCCATGGGGTCCTCGCATATCTAAAGGTCAAAGAGAGCGTGCAAACAGAAAAACACAAACAATTCATAAAAAAACAAATCTATGACAAATGTGTTCAAAATACCAAATCTACCAAACGTCTGTGTGAAAAGTTAAGTGTAATCAGTTTTTTTATAGTGTGGGTGTTCACAAGTGGTTTATGAAATAAAACCAGTAGTCATTGGGGACATACAGTATGAAGGGTTGTTGATCATTTTATTATGCTGAGAATGAATATTCTCTGGCACAACAATGTCCTTAATATAAATAAAGTTGTATATTTTATTATCTTATGAAGATGAAACTTATATTGATTAAAATATCATTACTTAGCAATCAACTAATATGGTGCACTTTTACCATGTAGTATTAAACATGTATCTATTTAGGAGATGTTTCCCAAACCAGTCAGAGGCCCCAGCAAAAATACATTTTTCAGAATGTTATCTTTTCGAGTGACAAATTACACTACTGCTATTTTTAACTTGAGAGGGTAACATGACTGTCCACTTGTAATACATATAGCATTTTGTTGAAAAAAAGATGAAAATGAAGGAATATTCACTTTTTGGTTATTGTCAACTTTGTCTTACATTTCATTCAAAGAGGCCTTTAAAAGTCTTAAGTCTATTGTGCCTTAAGCTGTAGAAATCCTGACTTCACACCTTCTGCATGTCTCAAAGTACACTCAAATAATATAAAGTCATGTGACTATTGGGAACTATTGCCTGAAAGTCAGTCTCTGTCTACCCATGCTCCCAATCAATAAAGAAATTAAATAAAAAATCGCAAGTGATTGCCATCTGCCATATATTGCAGTCCTTGTACTGTTACATGTTAAATATATTCTGTACATCCTTGAGGTTTCACCGGGGGACCCTCCCCCTGTCATTCTTCATGTAGAGACGAAGGGACAGGTGAAAAGATGAGGTCGATAACTTGAAGGCCATCATGCCTTCCACCTTTCCCTCCAACAGCAGGAGATGAATCTCTCCCAGTCCCATATATCTTTCCCTGTCACATTTGAATCTTGGTATGTCGTACCGTCCACCTGAGCCTTCATTTATCTGCTGCTGCTTTCACCAAACCATTTCACCCAGGGTTATATGACCATGGCATGTTTTATGTATGAGTCAGTTCTTGAAGTTCCATCACTTAGACCTTGGTCACCATGAGGAGACCAGATTAAAGGCCACTGTTAAGGATATCATACCTATTGAATAATTCAAGTTATATATTTGTCATTATAAATCACACTGAAACGACACTATAAATAGCAGTACATGGAGACTTGGAGACTGAACATTTACTCATTCAATAGTAAAAGTCTGCCCCTGGTCATATACATGCTATAATCACGAAAGAAGTATTTAAAGGTCCCATGTCATGGCCATTTCTACTGATCATAATTCCATTGTTGAGGATTTACATTGTTCAATGTTCCAAAATCACATTGGTTTTCTCATACAGCATCTCTGTATAGCAGGGGTGGGGAACCTCCGGCCCCCGGGCCGTATACGGCCCGCGAGACCATTTGATACGACCCTCGAGGTAATTTATAAACACACGCAATTTTTTTTCCTTGAACACAAAACGAGGCTAACGTGTCATCACGTGGTATATGTCTCGTCTGACAGGGGTGCAGTTCTGACGGAGAGCACCGGAACGCCGCTACAAAAATTGCAGTATAAGCACATGCCGCAGTTGTTGCGTTGCTGTGTCTTTAGTTGAAAGCCCAGTGGCGATCTGTTCATCTGTCATACTGATCATACAGTCAATAACTTTGTTGTTTTTCATTTCATTTCAAACCTTTATTTATCCAGGTGTATCCCATTGAGATCATTGATCTCTTTGTCAAGGGAGACCTGCTCATATAGGTTACACATGAAACATAAAAACATAAACAGAACAACAAAAAGGACATCTTACAGCATCATTACAGGGATTACAATTTACAATAACTATCCACATGAGCAGGGACCAATAGCTTCCGATTGAGTAGCATCCAATCGAGCTTTAAAAACATTTAGTGGCACCAGATTGCTCAGTTTCCATTTAATTTGCAGACTATTCCAAGACAGAGGAGCTGCGCATCTAAAAGCTGTCTTCCCTAAGACAGTCCTAGCAGTTGGCACATTTAATAAAACCACAGCATTCGATCTCAGGCAGTAGCCACTTACAATTCTCCGTGAGATCAGGGAGCAGATATAAGATGGAAGTTTCCCTAACATGGCTTTGTATATAAAAATGTGCCAGTGACTGAGCCTCCGTACAGTTAGTGAAAGCAAACCAGCCCTTGCATACAGGGTACAGTGATGGGTTAATGCTTTACAGTTTGTCACACATCTCAGTGCACTGTGATACGCAGCATCTAACTTGACCAGGCAATGGGCAGGTGCATTCATATAGACCAGATCCCCATAGTCCAGCACAGGTCAAAAGGTCACAGTGACTAGCCTTTTCCTGGCCTCAAGCGAGAAACAGGACTTGTTTCTGAAAAAGAAACCTAGCCTAACCCTCAGCTTTTTAAGCAGGTTCATGGTCGGCTCTAGAACAAATCGAATGGGGGGGAAATCATTTACAAAGGGGGGGCACACACTGCCGTCAACAACCAACACACAAACGCAACTTCAAAAAAAACATGCTGTAAAGTCTATTGTCCTTCACACACATTGCAGGGTGTAGTGCTATTGTATAGCGCACCTATAACTTGTGCATACATGCACGGTTGTGGCACGACCACCAAAACAGAAACATATGGACATAGGCCACCATATAAAAAAGGGTGCAAATGTATTTAGTATCCTATCCATGTGAACATGTTTTAGGCAACCTGATCTCACCAGAATGCGTGACTCCACCACGACTCCTTAACACCACAATGCGTGGTGGAGTCACGAACTTTGTTACATTTGCGTGTCTGCACCACGCAAACAACCCCAATGTAAAGTGAATGAGGCTCCTTTGTCGTGGTGCACACACGCATTTCTACAACGTCCCGCAGTGAGCTTTTATTCTATACAACGTTTTTTAAATCTACTATATAGCTTGTAGTAACTCACGGGAGGCTTCTTTTATTTTATTTGTATTCATAATTATTTGAATTTTTCGTCAGAATGTAAAAATTACATTAGTTACGAATTTGTGTTCTCAAAAAACACTGCATTGTGTGTAATGCAACTGTGATTTTTATTAAATTAGTTTGTTTTTAAGGAAGGCCAGAGCTTCAGCTGTGTCAAATAGATTGTTCCCTTTAGTTAACGTTATTTAAAAGATAATTATCATGTATTGTATTACGAGCGTCCATTCCCATTGGATAACGGAGAATTTTACACCCGGAAGTAAGTAGCCTATTCTCCTTACTGTCGATTGATTTTACAGTGATATCTGCACTACTCATCGACTAAAAAACACCAGATTGTCCTTGTTAATTACACCACATTGATTGGTTTGAATTGTGTACAATGCTTTTGTATTTTCCCCCTTCGATTCGGAGAAACAAATATTTTTTCGGAGTTTTTGGACGGCAGAAGACACTACACTACCCAGAATCCTCAGCTATCGTTTGGGACTACACCATGAACCCCGTGATCAGCCCTCAAGCTCTTTGGTTGGGTGACCTCCAACTGCATTCCATATGTAAAAAAAACGTTTCGTAAAAGAGAAAATCATACTTCATTCAGCAGTGCTTGCTTTACTCTTTGAAAGTCATCACATGAATGCATTGTAATAAATAGTTTGGCTGCATTAAATATTACACATCTGTCTTAGTTCTTTATTTATCTACAGAGATCGGGCATCAGCATAGACCGGAAACTATTCTTTTACCGTTCTGTTTTAATTTCACAATAAAGTTAGTAGTAATATTTTGTTTTGATATTATTGTTTTTTATTAACTACTAGACGACTGGGTCATGTTAAGACCATCTTTTTTTGGTTGCTATGGGTTTTTTCCATCGCTTTTTTGTTACAAATATCAAAACAATAACAAAATAATATTCGTCGTAAACTAAACCGGAAACAGCAGTATATTTTATTTTGTTAACACTGTAAACTTGACAGCCTTTTAACCCAAACCACCTACTGGTTAAAGCACGTTATTACACGTTTAGAGTAATTGCAATGCAGGAAGATTGTGTTGCTTTTTAATGACTGTTTAAAATGCCTTTTTCTTAATGTCTTTCATTTTTGTAACGCACTTTTGAATGTGTTATATTTTATGAAATCATTCAAATATTAAGAGTACATACAAAATAGTGGGAAAGTAGAAGGTCAATTATATAAATATAGAATAGAAAATATCAAGAAGATACTCAAATGATATCTAGAGTAAAACAGTTTAGTGCCTGATAGGAGGATGTGCTAACTAATAAGGCTTTATTTAAAGAAATGTGCAGAATACGACAGTGTAATGGTGGAAGTATACACACATTGATAGATGTCTTGTAATGCACTGTTGATGAACCTGTGACCTAAGTTTGTCATTCATTGCATAACTACGCTATTGTGTATATGATATGTCAATAAACCTTAGAAAATCTTGAAATCTTGAAAGGGATGTGCAAAATAGCAATTATATACAGTCTTTAATGAACTATTAATGAGTAATGAATATGCTTTAAACGGATCTGCAGATAAATAATTAGTCTTTTCAAGCACCAACTATCAAATATCTCGCCTGATTGTTGGCACTTGACAATCACCTTCACTGAATTTCATTCAGGTGTAACTAAAGTCTGATTTAAGGCTTGTTTATATTTCACATCATTAATCCAAATCTGTAAAGTAACTAAAATAAATGTAGTGGATTAAAAATACCAGGTTAACCTTAAAGAAAGCCCTCAGGATTATAAAAGACCACCATCACCCCAGCCACAAACGGTTCTGTCTGCTGCAGTCTGGCAGGCGGTACCACAGCATTCGGACTAAAACCACCAGACACAGAGACAGCTTCATCCCACAGGCCAGAAGACTATTAGGGTGTGTTCACACCTAATAGTCCGCTCTCTGGTGCGCACCAGACCACAGTTTGTTACATTGTTTCATTTTTCAGAAGGTTCGGTTTGCGTTCACACTGGCAAAAACTCAAAGGGACTATAAACTTTAAACACAAGTCATGTGCACGGAAATGCTGTTCAACCATTGGTCAGACATTAAGGGGGTACAAACGCAAATCCCGGCAATTTCTAGCGGAGCCTCCGCCATGGAGCATCGGCACTTTCGGCAGGTTATTCTCATGCTGCTGTTAGTCTGGAGATCAACAGACATGATTATATAATCAAAAAACGTCCGTTAAAAAACATTTGTACATGGCTTTGTTGAATACTCGATTCTGATTGGTCAATTCAAAACACGTGACACGTTTTTAATCCAGAACAGACAGACCGCTGTCAAGGATTTATTGACCGTTGTTAAGGACGCTCACATCTGCACAAAGAAGTCCGTTCGATTTAACTGTATACAGTTTGGCTGAAACTAGCTGACAAGACAAGAGCGACAAGAAAACAGCGGAGAAGTAACGGGCAGAAACCCTCCTTTTTACGCAGCGGCCCAGACATAGGTCAGACGGCGACACATATTCAGTTGCCAGTTACTTTGGCATTAGGGCAGGGATATCTAGATACTTCCCAAGGTTTGACATAATGAATTGTGCTACTATTAAAGCAAGCAACGATTTTTTCAAATCTGTAATCAAAAAGCTCCTCAAAAACGCTATCGAAGCAGTTCCTGCCGTTGCTACGTTAGTTCAAACAGTAACAACGGACTATTTTTCTTAGCGGATGCATGTACATTTAAATACAATTATTTTTTAAATCAATAAAATAATTTTCTAAATCCACAAAAGCATTTCAATTAATATTGTGAGTCATGTCGTTACTTTGTTGAGAATGTGGCCATGTAATAAGTGGGATAATGTGCAGCAGCGCGGTCATTATGGGGAAAAGAACACCTTCATGCCGATCTAGATCCCTCCGCTTCACGTCAAGCTCCTGATCAGCCTGTCGGTGTTCTTTTCCTGCTTATCCATGAGAGACGTTCTGCAGAGGAGGGGCGTTTCACCAACGACAGGTGTTCTAACTTATATGTAGCTGACGGGAATTTTTACTTTAACACGACACTGTTCAACACTTAATTCTGCTTTACTCTTTAACTAAACAATCGCGGAGACTCTTTCGCTAAAGATTTTTGAAGATATCCGCGTTCTTGTGACACGTACATACTGCGCTTCCTATGTTTTTTGGTGCGGACTGCGTGTCACACCAGCAATGCACCGCTCCAGAGTTCGCAAGCAAGCGCTCCGAGACCACCTATTTTAGCGGACCAGAGTCCGGTTGTTTAGTTCACTTAAGAGGTCTCGGACTGCGTTCACACCGACCCCAATGAACCGCACCAAGCGGCTAAACGCACCAGGGTTCGATTCAACCGGACTATACAAGGCAGGTGTGAACGCACCCTTAAACACCTGAATTTAGAAATAACATTCATCTGGCTGCTACTTAGAAAATATTTATCTAATATATCATATTCCAATCACTTGTATATAGACTCTTATTGCACTATTTCACTATTTTTTCTGTGTATCTGTTTTATTGCGTAGCACTGTTGGAGGAGCCTGTGACCTCAGGGGGGGAGGGGGTAGGACACGTTCGATTCCTGTTTTGAATAGTGTGCCGTCGATGGGTTTCATTCCATTTCAAAGTCCTTTTGGATGCTCTGTGTGTAAACGTCGCGCATCCAATCACAGAGGTTGAGGACTGATCATGGGGTTTGTCAAGCTAAGCACATGGTGTAGTTCCAAACGATAGCTGAGGATTCTGGGTAGTGTAGTGTCTTCGGCTATCCTAAAACGCCGAAAAAATATTTGTTTCTCCGAATCGAAGGGGGAAAATACAAAAGCATTGCACACAATTCAAACCAATCAATGTTGTGTAATTAACAAGGATAATCTGGTGTTTTTTAGTCGATGAGTAGTGCAGATATCACTGTAAAATCAATCGACAGTAAGGAGAATAGGCTACTTACTTCCGGGTGTAAAATTCTCCGTTATCCAATGGGAATGGACGCTCGTAATACAATACAGAGGACATGATCATTATCTTTTAAATAACGTTAACTGAAGGGAACAATCTATTTGACATAGCTGAAGCTCTGGCCTTCCTTAAAAACTAACTAATTTAATAAAAATCACAGTTGCATTACACACAATGCACTGTTTTTTGAGAACACAAATTCGTAACTAATGTAATTTTACATTCTGACGAAAAATAAAATTATTATGAATACAAATAAATAAAAGAAGCCTCCCGTGAGTGACTACAAGCTATATAGTAGATTTTAAAAACGTTGTATAGAATAAAAGCTCACTGCGGGACGTTGTAGAAATGCGTGTGTGCACCACGACAAAGGAGCCTCATTCACTTTACATTGGGGTTGTTTGCGTGGTGCCGACACGCAAAATGTAACAAAGTTTGTGGACTCCACCACGCATTGTGGTGTTAAGGAGTCGTGGTGGAGTCACGCATTCTGGTGAGATCAGGTTGGTTTTAGGTGGGGGTGGACATAACCTCCTCTCGTAGGGTCTGGGGGCATGCTCCCCCGGGAGATTATTTAAAAATATTGAAGTTAAATGCATCAATCTGATGCACTTTGAGAGCAACATTAGGAGATCTATGGATAGTCTACATCTCTCAGCATCCATATGAAACTATAAAAACTATAAAACTATAAAAACACCGGCGGCACCAACAAAAGGAGCGCACACTGCACAGTCTGCAATATTAAAATCAAGGATGCTGGTGCAACAACGTCAACTTTCATCAGGCACTTGAAAAGTCACCCGGAGAGGACAGTCACATTAACGCATATGGACGGTTAGCAAACATGTTTAGCTCAGCATCAGCTATGTAATGTTAACTTAGCTTGCTACTATCTATTGTAACTGAATATTTGAAAGATGAGTGAATGTTTGCTTGTCACACTTGTTTGAGTTGAGTGGCGTTGACATCCAACTCTTGACATGACATAAAAAAGGTCGGTAACGTTAATCATTACGTTCCGCTGCCACCATCTACTGGCTAATGTTAAACGTAGAAAAATACATAGTTACATACATAAATACATCGGTCGGTTTATAGGCAAGTTACAGGTTTATTGTTGACCACGTAACGTTAATGTTACAGGTTTATCAGGTTACCATTACACTGGGTTTTGAGTGAGAGGATAGAGGAATATGTTTATTATAGTAGACTTAAAAGATGTCATTAGAGACCAGTGTAATTAAACAATACGGTGGCAGAGGTCAAATTTTAAACATGTTTGTCCACTGGCCAAATGGCTAGCCTAGTGAATGTTGACATTTTACCAGCCACTCAATAGATTGCCATTGTTATTTGTGGCTGGTGCGTGCAACATACAGTACCAGCCACTTGCATGATTTACCAGCATTTGGCTGGTAAATGGTGTTAATTTTGTGTCCAGCAGATGAAGCCTACTATAACTGTGATTGGATGATTAGTAATTATTGCATGACTAATGTTAGCAATATTTTCCTGTTACTCTGACTTCGTCTGTATTTTTTTTTTTAGCAACCCTCTCTATATTCAGAAATAAAAGATTGATTAGATTAGCTTTGCTACACATAAAAATGTTAGCAATATCATCCAGATCTTATTACTATAATTAAGAGCCTAATTCATTTTCCATGTCGTTCATGTACAGGTTTTCTGAATTCAACAAAATCAAAAACCAGCCCAGTGAAGAGGGACAGAGCAGCCTTGATGTGTTCTTGACTCAGGCAAAAGGTGTGCAGATATACAGCCAGAGCCATCCCAGACAGAAGGCCATTACTGAATCCATAATACAGGATCTCATCATTTCATGCAATCTGCCTCTGTCTTTGATTGACACGCCTAGCTTCAAGAATTTCATGTCAGTGGTAGAGGAGAGATAGTGCCCAGTAAGTCGAAGCACCGTAACCAGACGTCTGAGTGAGCTTGCAGCAGACAAAGAGTCCAAGATCAAATCCAAACTAGAAAAGACAGACACTGTGTCTGTGACTGTTGATATCTGAACTGACCGATGCATGCGTGGCTTTTTAGGGGTAATAGCCCACTTCATGGAAATAGAGAAAAACAGCCCAAGCCTGCAGACAGTTCTCTTAAGTTGTGAACGATTCACAGGGTCACACACTGGAGAAAGAATAAGTGAGACATTTGAGGAGATATGTGACAACTTCAATATAAAACACACATTAGATTACATTATCTGTGACAATGCAGCAAATATGAGGAAAGCCTTCACTGTTTGTTTCCCCTCTGCAACAACTGAGAGTGAAGATGCTGAAGACGACCTGGAAAACAGCAACTTATGGGAGGATATAAGTGAGAATAATGTTTAGAGTCGGTGAGGTCCTGATAATTTATTCAGGTAAATTACTCTGACCTACTAATTGACCTGACCGAAGTTATTGAGTCTATGTAAGTTTACTGCTTGGCTCAGATCCACCAACGTCAGCACGATCTCACCTCTAGTAACTCCCCGAAGAACCAGGTTCAATTAACTGCTGTTTCTATTCAGACAACTCTTTTTAATCTGTTTAAGGGATCCCGAAGGATTTTCATATCAGTAAATGAGGTGTGTTCCTACCTACGTGTGTGTGGCAGGGTGCAGTCTTACCTTTGAAGCAGGAGAGGAGAGCACAGATTTTTCTTTTAGTGTCCCAGTCCAAAAGGTCAGATCAGTTTATTTGAAGAAAAATAGGTCCAAACTAATACAGGGTTTTTACCTTTTAACACATTATAATCATACGAAACATATCATGCTGGGGTTATATTTTTATCTAAAACCTTAATTCATATTTCTCCCATTTAACTAGAATTATTAGTCCTAAGGTCCTGTACGTAATAATCACGCATTCCAGGCAAGGTCTAACCCAGGGGTGCCCAACCTTTTTTGAACCGAGAGCTACTTTTAAAGTTGCCAGTCTGCCGAGATCTACCAGTCCAAATAGAGAGGCGTAGCCATTACTGACAGCCTACTGCCAGGTAAATACACACTTCTACTTGTATAAAACTGACCTTCGTACGATTAATACTTCATAAAATACTGCAGATCCTTTATCTTTCCTCTTTCTAATCTACACACACAAGTATTTAACTGAAGCTACACAACAGTGTTGTTGATACAGAGTTGGAGTTTATTCACACGTCACTACAGTGGGTAATGTTTTCAAGAAACATTGAACAGTGCTGCCACATGTGACACAGGGACAAAGAAAAGACTCTGAACCCTTTCTTTGCCATTATATAAAAATAGTGTTGCTACAAAAGTATAAATTAGGCTTACTAATAAGACAACTCAGATCTGAAGCTACTCAGGAATCTGCTGCCAAAATGCAATAAAAAAGACAAAATTAATAGAATTAAACCGTTTTTTTTGTTGCATTTTAGTAGAGATCGACTGGTTGGGCACCCCTGGTCTAACCATTAGTTGTAAGATCCTGTACGTAATAATTACGCATTCCAGGCAGGTCTAACTAAAAGTATTAGTCCTAAAGTCCTGTACGTAATAATCCAACCCAGTCTCACGGCATTTCGTGTTCACCAACACGATTTTTAATCTATTGATTCGTGTTCACCATCAGGATTTGCCCCTTTTTTTTCGTGTTGCACAGCACGATTTTAAAAGCAATGTATTTCTACTGGTAACGTGTTTCGTGCCTGCAGCCTGCAGCACGTCTTTTTCTCCGGTCGGGTCGTGGGAGACCGGAAGCTGTGTGGTTCATAAAAACATGTTCTTACTCAATATCAAGCCACGGTTATTGCTTTTATTTTAAATCGTATAATTTCGGACTTTTGTTGCCGTCTGTGAGGAAAATAAATGGGGCTCAGAGCCTCAGGATACTGGAATCTGTATTTTTAAATATTGTTTTCCTTCTAATTCGTTATTCTTTTCAAAATAACACACTGTTATTTACTCACCAATAACACACAATTATCCTTGCTTTTATTTATTGGTTTAATTCCATAATCTCGGGCTTTTTTGGCGTCCGTCAGGAACTGAATTTCAAAATAAAAATAACCGGAAACAGACGTAGGCCTATAAGGGACATTTCGAGCATCATTGCGATTGTCAACATTTCTGAGTTTAGGATGGCCGAAGACACTACACTACCCATAATCCCCAGCTATCGTTTAGGACTACAGTTCCCGTACGGTTACGCAGAGCGTCAAACAGCTGTGTGAAATGGAACGAAACCACGCCAGTCTATCCAAAACTGGAATCGAACACCCCCCCAGAACTACACATGCTGGCTATTGTGTTTCGCAAAATGTTCTATGGGACGTCTCTACTGAACGTTTTCGTTTTTCCCACAATTAGAAGTTGCCATTATTAAACACATTGGTGTTATCAAATGTAAAACATATCATTAATAAATGGGTGAAAATCGCTTGTGTCCATAATGCGCAGCATTAATATATAGCATTAATATATAGCATTAATATATACCCACATGACAGCTCATTGCTACTTTGTAATTCGACTCCACTACAATTCAGAGGTTAACCTGGTATTTTTACTCCACTGCATTTATTTGAGTTACTTTGCAGATTCTGATTAATGATGTGAAATATAAACAACCCTTAAATCAGACTTTAGTTACACCTGAGTACAATTCAGGTAAGGTGATTGTCAAGTGCCAACAATCAGGAGAGATATTTGATAGTTGGTGCTTGAGAAGACTAAACATGTATCTGCAATTGACATGAATGGAAACAAGTAATAAAGTATATTCATTACTCGTTATTCTCTACTAATAGTTAATTAAAGACTGTATATTATGGCTATTTTGCACATCCCTTTCAAGATTTTCAAAGGTTTATTGACATATCATACACAACTACGGTGTAGTTATGCAATGAATGAAACACTTGGGTCACAGGTTCCTCAACAGTGCATTACAAGACATCTATCAATATGTGTGTACCTCCACCATTAAACTGTCATAGTCTGCACATTTCTTATTCTATCTACATACATAAGAGTATAATTAATGTGTATAATATCAGTTAAAATAAGTGCTTCAACATAGTTAACATTGCAGGAAAGCAATATATTAGACGTTAATTACTTTGTCAGGCTTAATATTTAATGTTTAAATAAAGGTTAATCCGTTTTTCTGTTTTGCACTGTGACGAAGGTAACTTCGTCACTATGGACTGACGGCTTCGAGCCGGGTAATATTGCACTTTATTAGCGTGATTGTACAGTTGACATTATATATTTGCACATGATTTATACTAATTATTGAGGTAGTATTTTTTAACTGATTAAACCGTATTTATTGGAATGTCGTCTGGCAGGTGCTGGTCGGGTCCTCGGCTCCGCCTGAATAGATAGGGGAGTTTGCGACAGCGCCGAGAGTAGTTATGCTGGTGTAAGGATGACAGCGGTTGAGAGTAATCGGGGTGCAAATAATATGTTGTCTGTGGCTGATGATTGTGTGCACCTGGTGTCCTGTGTTGTCTCCTCCCCCCTCACCTGTGTCTTGTTAGTATGTGTGTATTTAGGTGCTGTTTCCTTGTAACTGGGTGTGTGTGTGATCCTTGTGGCTGCAGGATGTGTGCAAGGAGAACAGCAGGATTGAGGCTGTGAACTTTGTGTACATGATTTTAATAAATGCCCACGTCGGGTTATATTTTTGGACGTTCTGCCTCTGCCTCCTTGCTTGGTCTGGGCCGCTCAACGGCCAGTCTCACATGCACCTCCTCCTATTAATATCTGTGTACATCCTGCACTAAACTGTTTTATTGTAGAGATCACTTATAGTATCTTCTTGATTTTTTAGATTCTATATTTCTATATTTATACTTTCCCCCTATGAAAGTATGTACTCTTAATATTTTTTTAAGCAAATATAACACATAAAAACAATAATTAAATAACGTGCTTTAACCACTAGGAGGTGCACACAATGTACACACAGCCATAATAACTTTGTATTATTAGTGTGTATGTACAACATCTGAAGATGTATAGTTTTATGCATGCTTTCACATCATTTTACAGCATATTGCTATACTATTTCAGACTCAGTATTTACATTCTTACATTCAAAGAAAATCAGTAATATCTTTGAAAACTACTGTCCTTTTCCATCAGCTGTGCACCGTTATGGTGTAAATATAACCTCTCTATGAATTAGATCAAATGTAAAAGTCAGCCGAATTAGTGTTGATACTGCAAGGAGACGTATTGTGTGAAGAGAAATTGAAGATGTTGTTTAATTGTTGATATATTTATGATCCACGTCAAGTATTCAGTTTTGGCGGCATTTCTTCCAGTTTTTCCAAAGGTCTTCTCATCAGGGCTCTCTAAATAAAGAACTACGGCAGATCTGTAATATGTAATGCAGCCGAACCGTGTATTACAATGCCGTTATGTGATGACTTTCAAAGAGAAAAGCAAGAGCACTCGGAATTAAGTATTATTTTATTCTTTTAAAATGTTTTCCGGATTTCATATCATATAAACACCAAATCCCAGCATGCGTTGCGGCTAACACATACAATAAACGAGCTTAAAACCATAGCTGAGGATCTTGGGTAATCGCTCGAAATGCCTACAGTACGTCTGTTTCCGGTTATATTTATTTTGAAATTCAGTTCCTGACGGACGCCAAAAAAGCCCGAGATTATGGAATTAAACCAATAAATAAAAGCAAGGATAATTGTGTGTTATTGGTGAGTAAATAACAGTGTGTTATTTTGAAAAGAATAACAAATTAGAAGGAAGAAAATATTTAAAAAATACAGATTTCAGTATCCTGAGGCTCTGAGCCCCATTTATTTTCCTCACAGACGGCAACAAAAGTCCGAAATTATACGATTTAAAATAAAAACAATAACTGTGGCTTGATATTGAGTAAGAACATGTTTTTATGAACCACACAGCTTCCGGTCTCCCACGACCCGACCGGAGAAAAAGACGTGCTGCAGGCTGCAGGCACGAAACACATTACCAGTAGAAATACATTGCTTTTAAAATCGTGCTGTGCAACACGAAAAAAAGGGGCAAATCGTGATGGTGAACACGAATCAATAGATTAAAAATCGTGTTGGTGAACACGAAATGCCGTGAGACTGGGTTGAATAATCACGCATTCCAGGCAGGTCTAACTAAAAGTATTAGTCCTAAAGTCCAGTACGTAATAATCACGCATTCCAGGTAGAGTCTAACTACTAGTTATAAGATCCTGTACGTAATAATTACGCATTCCAGGCAAGGTCTAACCCAGGGGTGCCCAACCTTTTTTGAACCGAGAGCTACTTTTAAAGTTGCCAGTCTGCCGAGATCTACCAGTCCAAATAGAGAGGCGTAGCCATTACTGACAGCCTACTGCCAGGTAAATACACACTTCTACTTGTATGAAACTGACCTTCGTACGATTAATACTTCATAAAATACTGCAGATCCTTTATCTTTCCTCTTTCTAATCTACACACATACAAGTATTTAACTGAAGTTACACAACAGTGTTGTTGATACAGAGTTGGATTTTATCCACACGTCACTACAGTGGGTAATGTTTTCAAGAAACATTGAACAGTGCTGCCACATGTGACACAGGGACAAAGAAAAGACTCTGAACCCTTTCTTTGCCATTATATAAAAATAGTGTTGCTACAAAAGTATAAAAGGCCTACTAATAAGACAACTCAGATCTGAAGCTACTCGGGAATCTGCTGCCAAAGTGCAATAAATAAGACTAAATTAATGGAATCAAACTCTTTTGTTGTTGCATTTTAGTAGAGTATAAAAATAAATGCCTTTAAAATAGGATGCAAGCTAGTTTCTTAACCTGAATTGATAGACTATAATCAATGTAAACAGAACAGATCGTAATGTTTGCATTCTTATACCATTTTGTACAATAATTATAATGAATAAGTTCAAACAAACTAAAACTTACAGCTGATTAATAACGGTATCTAACTTGAGTTTTTATTGTATCAAAAACCTGTTGAAATGCTTCTGTTATTTTTACTGTCCCCCAAAAGTGCGTCGCAGCCTCCAGGAATGCTTCTTTCACAACTTCGCCATCTTTGAAAGACTTCATGTGTTTCTCAAGAACGTGACTGACACGTTAAGATGCTCTGGTAGCAGCCTTGCTCTTGTTGTCCCCTTTTGGGAGCGTAGGGCAGAATTAGGAGGGAATTCCGTCTCGTAGCGTTTGTGCACTGTTTTGAAATGCCGCTCCTAAAAGACCCTTCTTCGATAAAGCCACGCTCGCATTGCAGATGAGACAGATGGACTTTGAATTGGAATAGATACAAAAATAATCATCCTCCCACTCGGAGTGAAAATGATATATTTGGGGCTTTTTTGCTTCTGCCATTGCGGTCTTGTGTGTGTGCGGACTGTCACTCCTGTTGACACCGTTCTTATTATACATCCATGGTTGACACGGACAACGTCAGCAAACTAGTGCCCACTGCCCACAAGCCATGCCCCGACACATGGGGTCACGCCGGCCAATCACAAAGCTTTGATGCGTTCAAGTGCATTATTCTGGCACAGGAAGATTTTGTTATAGGACATTAACGATACAACTGAATATTGTTGTTCTATTTTTAGACACATCTCGCGATCGACTGGGAATCTCCCCGCAATCGACCGGTCGATCGCGATCGACTGGTTGGGCACCCCTGGTCTAACCATTATGTAACAGGCCGGGGCAGATAAAGGGAAAAGTGGTAGTGAAGCAGTCACGACAGAGGCAGTGTTCAAATCAAAAAAGAGGCTTTATTGCTGTTCAACTAAAAAATACCTTTTACGATAGAAAGGCTAACGTAGCCGGGCCACTAACCGACTTGCCAGCTTACAAACTGTTTCCTCAGTCTGGGAGTCTCCTGCTCCCTCCATGTGCCACACACAACTGAGCAACTCTAGGTGCTTTTGTCTCCCCTGAGGGAGTGATTAGCACCAGGTGTGAGGTCTCCCCACCTGCTCCCAATACTGTTAATTGGCAGCGGGTGGAGCCACCTATTGGGAATGTAGGTGTCTCCCACTACTCTGCCTCTCAGTCCCTTACAATTAGTTATAAGATCATGTACGTAATAATTACGCATTCCAGGCAGGTCTAACTAAAAGTATTAGTCCTAAAGTCCTGTACGTAATAATCACGCATTCCAGGTAGGTCTAACTAGAGTTATTAGTCCTAAGGTCCTGTACATAATAATTACGCATTCCAGACAAGGTCTAACTAGCATAATTAAATCTAAGATCCCATCAAATCATTCCACTCAGCAAACACATCTCCCATCATCACGTCTCTTTATGCTCAAAAAACCGGATCGAAACCCCAAAAAAACACCTCCTCTATTCCCAACCAACATCTTCTATTGGCTCTGGCATAAGACACACCTTCCCATATTTGTGTAAAAAAAAGGACATGACCCGACAATTTTTATGGCTATGACATAACCACCTTTTTGAGGCCTCAATGTGTTTCTCTTTAAGTCAGGAGCCCCCCTCCCTGTGAACTGCTGTCAGAGGAGAGGGAAAAAACTGCCTCCTCTCTTATCAGAGAGTAAGGCATAAATCATTTATAGGTCTTACACTCAACTTAACAAACCACTGGTGTTTTGTTTATGCTGTAAATATAGAAAAACCTAAAATATGAAGCATTTTCATTGTGGGTTATACAAGAATATAATTGATTACATTTGATTATAACTGACTTTCGTTTTAAGTATTCAACATACTATGAAGTTCTCAACACCTTCTTTTTTAAAACGCAAAGTTATCAAACAGCAACAACTAAAATTGTAAACATTCATACATATTCAAAAACCATCAAGAAGCATTCTCATTATGGGTTCATACAAGAATATGATTGATCATATATGATTTATAATTAACTTTCGTTTTAAGTATTCACTTCATACTATGAAGCTCTCAACAATATCCAGGACGATGTGGAATCTATCCAGAACAGCTGCCGTCAACAGCGACTACAGTGCTTTGCACATTCATTACAGCTTGTTGTGCGAGATGGACTGAAGGAGACAAGGACTCTGAACAGTGCAATGGCAAAAGTGACCAAATTCTGCAGTTTACTTCATTCCACTTGTGGGCTGAAAGAAGCATTTGAGGGACAGTATGGAGCCAATCGAAGCATCCCCCTGCTGTCTCAACACGATGGAATTCAACTCTCCGCCTTGTGGAGGCAGTCACTGACCTGGATCCTCAAAGCCTAAATACTCTTCTGGAAGCCCAAGGATATAAAGGCCTGTGCTTATCAGCAAGAGAATGGAGTCAGCTGAAAGAGCTTGTGGACATTCTGGCCCAATTTCTTCAAGCAACAGACCTCACACAAGGGGAGCAAGTGGTGACTCTAAGTGCGGCTTTGCCTTGCGTTCTCTCACTCAACAGCCACCTCAACAGTATGCTGAATACAACTCGGCATCTGGCCGGTTTTGTGAAAGCTCTCCAGAAGTCACTGCAACGCCGTTTCCGGGGGATCTTTGCAAATGTCAGAATGGATGACTCGGCTCAACCTGCAGGATATCTTCCATTTGGAGATATAGTCTACATGATGTCTGCATTCAATACATTGTAGATATTTCCTTCTCCTCCCAAATGTTCAGGCACTCAAATCTTTTCTCGATTTCAATAACATCAGTAAAATCTCATTTAGACGTACTTATCGTTCATTATCTTAACCATCACCACCGTCAACATCATAATACTGTAACTAACCATGATTTTTGTTAAACTTTTTCAGACCTTGTCTTGGCTGAGGCTCGGAAAGTCACCATACTTGCTGAGAGCAGTAGTGGAGAGGATAATAAGGATGAGGAGCCACCTGCTAAAACTCCACGCCTTTTCACTGGCTACAGGAAGAAAAGCAAAAAGAAAGATGACCATGTATCATCTGTCAAGGCTGAGCTCATTCGCTACATCCAAGTGTGCTCTGGTGAAGAAGACGAAGCAGACTGCCTAGGCTTCTGGAAAAGAAATGCAAAGGTCTACCCAAGGCTCTATCTTGTGGCTATGAGAGTGCTCGCTGTTCCTGCCACCAGTGCACCAGTGGAAAGGGTATTCAGTCACGGAGGCCTTATAATGCGCCCTCACCGAGCCAGGCTTAGTGCAAGGACACTGTCCAGCTTGATCTTTTTGAAATGTAACCATTCTGTTGCATAATACTTTTCTAGGTCTTACAGTAGGCCACTGGAGGATACCTACAAGCTTGTGAATGTGTTGTGACCCATACCCTGTGTGTATTAAGAGAAGAATAAGGTAAACCATTCTGATCTTATTGCAGGTTTATTATTGTTAAATATTTTTGTTCTTGGCAAAACAACACAGGTAATTGTTTTCACAAAAAGGTTACTGTTTTGTTAGTAAAAGAGTCAAGATAGCCAATAACTCCAGTGATATTCCATATTTTGTTCCTTGAGTTTTACTTTTATGCAAGGAATCATTTTTGTCATACAAAGAAAGGTGCCAATTTTCACAAATGGTAGATATCTCTTTTGGAACAGGTCATGTTTTAATATCACCAGTTCAGTATATTTCAGATAATATTGCAGCAATAGTTTTTTAGTTGCAAATGGCACAGAACAAATGTTTACTTTTAAGTACTTTTAACACAGTTTCCCTGCGGGGGATTAATAAAGTATTTGTGATACTGATTTCTGATTCTGAAGTGTTTTGCTTATAAGTTGTTTGCCTGGTTTACATCCTACCTCCACAACAGGAAACAGTTTGTCTCCATCAGTGGCTCAAACTCACCCCCGGCCCCAGTCCACCACGGTGTACCCCAGGGCTCTGTACTTGGCCCCCTCCTGTTCACCATTTACATGCTCCCCCTCGGCCAGATCATCCGACATCATGGACTCAACTTCCACTGCTACGCTGATGATACCCAACTGTATCTCAGCACCACTCCATCCTCCCAGCTCCCCCCTCAGTCTCTCATCAACTGCCTGCATGACATCAAGACATGGATGTCATCAAACTATCTGAAGCTAAACAGCGGTAAAACAGAGCTCATGGTTGTGGCACCCAAGGCACTGCTCCAGAAGGTTGGTGACTTCGTCCTTGAGGTCGACGGCTGCTCCATCTCCCCATCTCCTGAAGCCCGCAACCTGGGTGTGATCCTCGACTCCACCCTTTCCTTCCATTCCCACGTCAAGTCTGTGACCAAATCGGCTTTCTACCACCTGCGGAACATTTCCAGACTCCGACCGTCACTCTCGGAGTCGGTTGCCGAAACCCTGGTGCATGCATTTGTCACCACCCGCTTGGACTACTGCAATGGTGTCCTGTTCGGGGTTCCCAACAAAACCCTGGACAGGCTCCAGTATGTCCAAAACTGTGCAGCTCGGGTCCTCACACACACAAAGCCCTGGCAGCACATCACTCCCACCCTCATCCACCTCCACTGGTTGCCGGTCAAGTTCCGCATAACTTACAAAGTCCTCCTCCTGACCTACAAGTCCCTCCATGCCCTTGCCCCCCAGTACCTATCGGACATCCTTCACCCGCATGCCCCACCCCGGAACGTGCGGTCTTCAGACTCTGGCCTGCTCACCACCCCCCGCACCAAACTGAGAACCTTCGGGGACAGAGCCTTCAGTGTGGCAGCCCCCACCCTCTGGAACGCTCTCCCTGCGGAGATTCGCAACATCCCCACACTGGACGCCTTCAAAAGGGCCCTCAATTCCCATCTGTTCATCAAGGCTTTCGGTCCTTAAATCTATCTGTTGTTTTGTCTGTCTGACCTTTGTTTTGTTTTGTTTTGTTTGTGCTTGCCCTATTCCTGTAAAGCGACCTTGGGTCCCTTGAAAGGCGCTATAGAAATCCCAGTTATTATTATTATTATTATTATTGCATTTAGCTAAAGTGTGATGTTTTTCCTCATATTGCATTGCAATAGCCTGTTTAAAGTGATCATATAACAAACAACTAATCAGTACTGATACTGTATGCTAATAGATATAGGAGTGATAATAACACAGTAAATGCTTTGAATTTATTAGATATAGCTGTGCAGTATTCTTAACACACTGGATAGCAGCAGACAATAGAAGGCTTATTACAACCAGAAGAGACATGAGACTTTTATTTTTTAGAGACTTGACTTGGACTCGTGACCAAAGACTTGATCAAGTCTCACCCCACAAAGACTTGAGACTTGACTTGGACTCGTGACCAAAGACTTGAGACTTGGACTTGCAAAAAAAGACTTGTGAACATCTCTGATACACACACACAAACTCATTTCATTTCATTTCAAACCTTTATTTATCCAGATTGGTCCCATTGAGATCATAGATCTCTTTTTCAAGGGAGACCTGCAGCATATAGATTCCACATGAAACATAAAACAATAAAGGACATTATACATTATATTTACAGGATACATAGTTATAGACATTTACAAGTGCCCATTGTATCAGCAAGCATTTCATTTTGCCTAGCTTTAAAAACATGCAGAGGAATGAGATTGCTCAGTTTCAATTCTTGATGAAGATTGTTCCAAGCAAGTGGAGCTGCGCACATAAAAGCTGTCTTCCCTGAGACAGTCCTTGCTCTTGGCACATCTAACAAGACTACATCATGTGACCTCAGACAATAGCTGCTTGCAACTCTCTGTGTTATCAGAGAGCAGATATAATACGGGAGTTTACCCAACAAAGCTTTATAGCTAAACGTGTACCAATGACTGAGCCTCCGTACAGAGAGTGATGGTAAACCTGCCTTGGTATACAGTGTACAGTGATGTGTAAGCGCTTTACAATTTGTGACAAATCTCAGAGCACTGTGATACGCAGCATCCAATTTGCTCAGGTAATTGGCAGGTGCATTCATATACAACAAATCCCCATAGTCCAGCACAGGTAAAAAGGTCACAGTGACTAGCCTTTTCCTGGCCTCAAGCGAGAAACAGGACTTGTTTCTGAAAAAGAAACCTAGCCTAACCCTCAGTTTTTTAAGCAGGTTATTGACATGAAGTTTAAAAGAGAGACAATCATCAAGCCAGATACCAAGGTATTTGTAACAGGTAACCACTTCAAGTTTTGTTCCTTGCGTAGTTACAATATCTAAAACAGGCTCTGGTGTCTTATTAGCTTTTCAAAAGAGCATTACCTTGGTTTTATCCACATTTAAAAGAAGCTTTAGTTCAGAGAGCTGAGTCTGAATAGTGTTAAAAACAGCCTGTAATTTAACACCAGCCTCCTGAATGGAGGGACCTGCACAGTACATCACAGTATCATCCGCATAAAAATGTAAAGTAGCTTCATCCACATTATCACCTACACTATTAATATATATGGAGAATAAAAGTGGTCCTAAAACAGAACCTTGTGGTACACCATTAGAAATGTTTAACCATTCAGAAGACAGTCCATCAAAATGAACACATTGGGACCTTTCAGAGAGGTAGTTCACAAACCACCCCACTGCAAGGCTGGATAGGCCAATACTGAGTAGCCTCTGCTTTAAAATGCGATGATCAACGGTGTCAAATGCTTTGGAAAGGTCAATAAACAGAGCTGCACAACTCTGCTTATTATCTAAAATAGTAGTAATGTCATTTACCACTTTCATTGTGGCAGTGATGGTGCTGTGTTTCTTTCTGAATCCTGACTGATGTTTAGACAGGATGTCATTTGTACATAAAAACTCCTTTACTTGTTCACTCACTAAGCGTTCAAGAACCTTAGCCAGAACTGACAATTTAGAGATTGGCCTATAGTTATTTAAAATAGTTGCCTCAAACTCATTTCGCAGACCCTATCCCTCCGTAGTCGTTCAAGTAGGAGGAGAAATGCCAGCGTTCTCCTCCGGTTTACAGGCACTGTGTAAATTATATATATAGAATAATTATGATGATTTTACCACTAAAATACAGCAACACATCTTTGATTCATGTCGTTTATAACTGGGATATTACAATTATTATTAACTTTGTCTGTACAAAGTAGTCTATCCAGGAAATATGCTCAAATCAACTGAAACTGCGAGCCGGCAGGAAAGACGCTCCGCTTCTGAAACGCACCCGGTAGGGTATGACGCCGGAGGAGGCCGGACCAAAACCGCGACGCAGACGGACCCGGTGGAAACTAGGGGTAAGTGTTGGCTGCATCTTCAATTTAACACTGTTCTGGTTTAGAGTAAGACTACAGTAGTGATACATCTTATCCCATATAACACCTTTAAGAGTTAAACATGTACACTAATAGTGTTTCAATTCAACACTGTTCTGGTGTAGAGTAACACTACAGTAGTGATACATCTTCTCCCATCTAACACCTTTTAAGAGTTAGAAATGTACACTGAGCTAGTGTTGAATGCACATTATACTGGTGTTGCATTTTGCATTAGCCTCAACACCTCTGGGAGTTCAAAATGAACACTAATCTAGTGTCAATGTTGTGTATTGGTATTAGTGTTGTCACGATACCAACATTTTGGTTTCGATACCGATACCAAGTCAAGAATTGCGGTTCCGATTCTTTTTCGATACTTTTCTTAAAAAAAGGGAAACAGACTTAAATGTAATTATTGTGCTTTATTTCACACCAGATCACTATACACACACATAATATATATACTATACTATTCACCAGAACCATAACACACACTTTTAAACAATGAGAACAATAAATAAAATAAATGACAATAATTCGTATTAAATAAAATTAAACAAACAACTTTTTCAAAATAGATTTGTATATTAAACGAACAATGAGGTCTCCGACAAAAAATAGAACATAGCCCTACTGTTTAGCAGCATAACTGGCTTGATTATGTCCCTTCTCAGACTAAACCTTAGTCCTAGGGTGGCAGGCTGGTTTTCATTTTTTATTCAGTTCCTTTGCCTTGTTAAGATTTTTGGCCAAGAAAACAAGGGTTTCTAAGTGTTCCTCAGTCAGTCTAGAACGCCTAGGACTGCAGATGTTTCCAGATGTGCGAATTATTGTCATTTATTTCAGATGCACAGCTGGATGCTGGAATGCACAGATACTGTTTTGCAAAGCGAGCCAGCATGGGCAGGTGTACCTCATGTTGACTCCACCAGGTCAGGGGGTCCTCTGCAGGGCTAATGTCTGTTAATAGCTTGTAGTCAGTGATCTCACCATTTAGTTTATCTGTGGGTATTGTGGGTGTGGAAGAATCTTGTCTTGTTCCAGAATTATCTGCCCCCTTCTTTTCTGAGGTGATACTGCAGAGCAAATGTTTTAGGTCACTTCTTTTTCTCTTCCCTGCAGCCACAGCAGCTGCTCCTCCTCTATTGTCCTCTGAGTCTTCTGGTTGCTCCTCCATAGGAAGCATAACGGTCTCAGCTTTGAGGAGCAGTTCCCTCTTGACTTCCTCTTCCATAGTAACAAACCTACTCTTAAATCTTGGATCTAGGAAAGTGGAGATGTTTAGCATCATCTTCAGATCATGCTCATTGTATCTCTTTTCTAAGTCTTCTCTAATTCTGTGATTCATTTCCAGCGCCAGTGGACGGTCACCTTCCTCATCTTCTGTGCAGGCTCTTATCTTCCACATGAGTGGCAGGACTGATGAGATTGTTGTTTCTTTCTCTCCACTTAGGGCATCTGTGAAATCACTAAGTGGAGCCAGGACATCCCTCACAATTTCCAAAGTTGTCATGTATGTGTCACTGGGCATCAGGTGCCACTTCTTTCTGTCCTCAGCCAGAACAGCAGAGACAGTTTGCTGCTGCTCACAAAATCGTTCCACCATATCATAGGTGGATCCCCATCGGGTGGGCTCATCGTGAATTAGTTTGTGTGGTGGCAGCTGTAAAGATTTCTGTTTTTCTTTCAGCAGTCTTGACATCTTATTAGACCTTGAGAAGCCAGAGACAGTCTTGCGGATCCGGGACAGACAGCTTGCCACACGATCAATGTCTATGGCTTTGTTGACTGACAAATGTAAGTTGTGACCAAAACAGGGTATCCAGGGGGGTATACTGCGAAGCAGGATTTTCGCTTAGCCGGCTAAATTCAGGGAAAACTCCGGCTTTCCGGTCATCCGAAGCTGGTTCTCTTTTTAGCAGGCTAGATCTCCATGGTAATATATGCTAAGCAGCTAACCTGGTCGGGACCAGGTTAGGTTGCAGGCTAAGAGCTCAACTCAGTGAAAGCACCGCCTGCTGACCAATCAGAGCTCAGTGTGCGGAGTTTAAAGCGATCAAGTCAGATTACAGGAGAAAGGAAATACAGAAAAACTGCCGTCGCAGGAAAGACGGCCGGCAAAAATCACCGACTGTGTGAACGTGAACATGAATAGAATATCACCTCCATCTTCAGAGCAATCTGACTATTATAACATTAGCATTAAGAAAGCTCTTAAATATCGGCCACAACATAAGTAACCGGATCAGAGTACATTAAGTACAGTCCGCGGCATATCACTTCATAATGTATCATAGGCTATATCTCCTTATCTGAGTCAGCTGAGCCGTATCTGGCCGTGCAACACTCACTGTGTCACATACTGTATGCAGAAGTATTATTTTAAGCAACACATAAGTTGACGAAACACTCGAGACAAATGTAATTGAAGTCAGATCGTGTTTTAGACGGGGCAGTGATATCATAAACCTGTTAATGTACGCATTCAAACACTTTTTCTTTTGCCAGCTGTATTCACCTTGCAGGTGCAGCTCTGAGGCTTTGATCCTGGATAAAGTGTTTAAGTCATGGATGTTTAAAGTTTAACTTCTTCATTTTTGACTAGTATTAAAGTTCACTTTTCATTCAGGAAGTATGACGCTGCGCTGTCAGTACGCTTCTCCATGTGTGTGATTGGTCGAATGCTCCAGATACCACCCATTTCATGTGAACGCGCACCTAACTAGATAGGACACGGCTGGCTTGAGCGATCCACTTAATAACCAGCGTCGTAGTACAGTTTAGCGAGAGCGCGTATGTTTTGGATTAGGCCAACCGGCTAACTCAAACATATCCAGGTTAGGTTGAACCAGCTTCGTAGCATAGGCCCCAGGTGTAGTCAGCAAAGCCTTGCGGTTGTTAGAAGCATTATCTGTTGTGATACCAGACATTTTGGCCATATCTAGCCCCCAGGAATCTGTGACAATTTCCTCCAGGGCTTCATGCAGAGTGTCAGCTGTGTGGTCAGAGTGCAATGCAGAGCATCCTAAGCACCAGGACTGCATTTCCCAGGACTTTGTTATGAACTGGACTGTTACAGCCATGTATGTGTCTACAGTTCTGCTGGTCCAGAGGTCCGTAGTGCAGGAGAAGAATGGCTTTGGTGTCAGCTGTGCACTGATTATAGACCTCGTCTCATTATAGATCTTGGGAATTTCATTATACATAAAGACATTCCTAGAGGGGAGGTTATGATACCTTTTGTCCAGATGCTGTACAAGGTTTCTGAACCCAGCCTTTTCAACTACATATATTGGCATTTGGTCTATACAGATGAACTCTGCCACTGCCCTGTTGAGCCTTGTAACATCTTTGGACTCCTTTGGGTACTTAGTATGGTGCTCAAAAAGAGCTTGGAGGGTAGGTTGATTCTGGGTAGGTTGATTCTGAGTGGGCGTAGTCACTCTCTGTGAGCCAGCAGACTTCTGTAGTTGAAATATATGGGTTAGAAAAATGATGGTTAATTAGTTTGTGAGATACCATCATCAGTAGTGTTCAGGGCAGGCTAATCCTGGGTTTGAGCTTCATCGTTCTGAAGTACCAGACTCACAGTTAATGTAATTTATGTTTATTATTTTCATGATCAATACAATTGTATTTTATCTGTTAAGTGTTTTCTTACAACATGGTCTCTTCTTTATACTTGAGTTTATGTGATGTCTTTGATAGTTAACTTAATATTGTATTAACATGTAATAGTATATATATACATAATTATTGACAAAATGTACATTGCAGATGTTAGCTAAAAAGATAGCCAGTTAGCATTGCCATTAATTGCCTCGTCAAACTACGAAAACATTCGTTTGTCACAAAATAAATTACACTTGTTTGACTTATATTTTCTGAGGGCATGGGCATGATGTAATTACGTTATCTATCACATTCGCTAACCTGTCTTTCTTTAAACAGCTCTGGATGCCGGTCAGCGAGGTGCTTAGCCAAGTTTGATGTGTTGGCTCCCGTGGTTTGCAGGGATCTAAAACATTTCTCACAGACAGGCCTTATGGTGTCCGTAGGCTTGCCCTCACTGTCAGAGATATAACTAAAATATTTCCAAATTTCGCTTCTGGCATCTTTTTTCTCAACAAGCCGAGGCGCAGCGGCAGTTGCACTCCCACTTGCAGCCATGCTTCTCGTTTTCTCACATGCTCTGGCAGCTAGCGCGTGCACGAGAGAGGGGAGGCACTTACGGCCCCTACACACGGCGGCGTGCGTTGCCGCTTCAACGCTTCTGCCCATTCACTTTGAATAGGGTGACGTCACGATTCGCCGAACTGCATTGTGGGAGCAAAGCGTAGCTTCTCTCGAGGTGCTCGCTGCAAAAGTAGAGCAATGTTCTACTTTTGCCGCCTCGACGGAGGCGTCAGCCAATCAAATCCCTCGTATGTAAATCTGACAGTACAAGCAGTAGCCAGTCAAACCGGGTGTATGTTGCCAGAGCCAGACCGCAGTTATTTCCCATATGTCAACAAAAGGAGGAGAAAATTATCGTGGCGGTAGGGAACATACAAGGATACAAACCGGAGGAGCCAGGCATGGGGGGAGGTGGCAGAGACAGTGGGGGAAACTGGTAGGTTTTCGCCTGTTTGGGGAGTTTATATCCAGTGTACTTCGTTTGAATGGACAGCTAGCAAGCATAGACAGTATATTTAGCCAGCATGGATGTAGCATGAATGCTTTGCTTTGTATGTCCGGGGCGGGACATTCATGTGGTTGGTTGTTGGTCGGGCTGCTCGCGTTGATTCCCCAAGCTCAAGACACGCCCACCGCCAAGCGGCAACGCACGCCGCCGTGTGTAGGGGCCGTTAGAGTGTGCTTGAGAGGGGCGGGACTGCAGGCACGGCTGCAGTGCAGGAGTGAAGCAGAGCGCTGAACACACATGGCTCTTATTAAAACGGCTCTTTCTCACCAGAGTACTTTCCTCTGTCATTCTTAAAGTACCGATACTAATGAAATTGAGGAATCGTACCGTTTTTAACGGCAGGGTATCGCAGTAACTTTCAAGTATCGGTACACCGTGCAACACTAATTGGTATTATGATGTACAACAAACTGGTGTTAAAAGTTACAATGACCAATAAATCATTCCGGATAACATATATGCCAAGTGCTTTATTTGAATGGTGGCATGTCTCTTAAGACTGACAAATGTTCACAATGCACAATTCTCACAATATGCAATTCAACAAATAAAAAATAACCCTCTATGGCAGTGGATGTCCGAAAAGGTTGTTTGTTGCCTGCCGTGCCAGGCATCAAACAACCTTTTTGGACCTCACACACCCATGGGGTGGAGGGATAAATACAATTACAGCACATAGCTGTCTAAGTAAGACAAACATACACAAAGGGTGTAATTGGCACTTGCAGACATTTGCAGATCAAAAGGCATATGAAATTGCAGTGCATCAGGTTTGATGACTGAAAGGACTATCCTGCTTAACAACATTAAAGGCATGAACATGTACAACAAATAAACTGTCCATGTCTCTTAAGACTGACAAATTCTCACAATATGCAATTCAACCAACATTCAATATTGTTCAACAGCAAAAATGTATATGTACAAAAATAAAAAATAACCCTCTATGACAGTGGAGGTCCAAAAAGGTTGTTTGTTGCCTGCCGTGCCAGGCAACAAACAACCTTTTTGGACCTCACACACCCATGGGGTGGAGGGATAAATAAAAATTACAGCACATAGCTGTCTAAGTAAGACAACATAAAAAAGGGGTCATTGGCACTTGCAGACATTTGCAGATCAAAAGGCTTATGAAATTGCAGTGCATCAGGTGTGTGATGACTGAAAGACTATCCTGCTTAACAACATTAAAGGCATGAAGATGCTCAACAAATATACTTTCCATGTCTAATACCAAAAAATGAATTTCAGCTCTCATCAGAAAAATACAAACAATCTGCCCAAACACTGGTATCTCATCCATCAAGTCTAAGCAGACAACAAGACCAGTACGATACTCAATACCTTGACATTTGACTCAAGGTGTGACACTTACTTCACTAGACAGATCAAGCTGGAAATGTTTGAAATAATATCACCATTTTCAAGATCAGTCAACATTTCTGTTTTAACAGGCCCAGACTCTATGCCTTTGATGGCAAGGGATTCCCAGTGATATGCAATAGCTATTTGGTGTTTCTTGCAAGGGATTTGGTTATGTTCTTAAAGTTTTTTATGCTAGACTTAAAAAACTTGTGTTTGGCTTCATATCTCATAGTCCACACATGTACCAACGATGTGAATGCATTCAGGATAGTGGATCATAAAGTGATGCTTTGGAATGAGATTCTGTAGAGGATACAGCTCTTTGAATAAACCATGATGCTCTGCTATAAGATGTTTCAAAAATATTGTCATTCCCTCAGTAATGCTGGGCAAAAATAAAATATTGATGACATGCAACAGCAACAACAGTAAATGCCAGTGTCTGTTACCTTCTGGGACTACATCACCAAACATGAGCGGAATGTTCCTAATAAGACAGTGTTTGACTGGCATTGAGCCCAATTCCGTTGCCAGATTGTTCAAGGTTTATCCTTGTAGGACGGTTCTTTTTGTCCAAATAGCCAAAGTTGAATGCATAGACTCTTTGGAGAATGCCCTCACGAGAAATGAAATTGGCACCTAAATAGAAAAACAGCAGCTTGACTTCATATTGTGCTACACCTTCTAAGATGTCATGCATTATGTCAAACACAAAGTTATCACATATGTTGAAGTATGACAAGGTATTGAGTATGCCTGTTACGTTTGATACCATAACAATGGCCTTCATCTGGGTTTCTGAATGATATGACTGTAATGTTCCTCATTTAACAGTTTTGTGCGCAAAATCACCCGCGGGTCATCCTGAGTGAACACAGTCTGAGCTGATGTTTTGTCAGTACAATAATGGTTTGCACTGAAAGATTCCACATATCCAAGAAGGCCATTTAAGCCTAGATTGTCACCGTAATCTGTGCAATGGTACCATAGATTGGTTGCTCAGCAAACAACCACTTTCATTCCCTGTTCCAGTACTTTTATGTCCTCAACCAATGGACTAAGTATTCTGTCAATGCCATACTTTTTCCCGTCCTGAGAGT
Organism: Pseudochaenichthys georgianus; assembly: GCF_902827115.2. NCBI lineage: Eukaryota > Metazoa > Chordata > Actinopteri > Perciformes > Channichthyidae > Pseudochaenichthys > Pseudochaenichthys georgianus. The sequence continues at coordinate 6,990,478 of NC_047517.1, read as the reverse complement.
GAAACAATGAAATTAGGTGGATATTCATTAGAGAATAATTCAGGCGCGGTGGCAAGTTACGAAGAGTGAAATATAAACATCCAAGTTTATGAATGCCTTGTTTAGACCCTAATGGGTTTGCCGTTTCAAAATCGTCGTAATAAACTTGAATTTGAAGTGCTTTACTGTACTTGGAATACAAAGGATGTTTTTTATAATACTGTCCATCAGAAAAGTCCTGATACATGTCACTGTGTCTGGTGTCATGAATGTGTTGACATACTTCCTCATTCTTGAAAATAAACTCCAAGGTCTTCAAGATGGGTACATAAATGAAAGTGTCGTTGACTGGTACCTGTTCGTATATTCCAGAGATTTTGTTTCTCTTTGAATCGAATCGAACACCCAAGTGTACTTCGACTGGTTCGACAACCCCCATTTGTCACTGAAATATTTCCTCCATTACTGACTGTGTTAAAGTCAGTGAAATAATGATGTACATTTTTGAAAACTTCCTCAACTGCGATGCGACAGGCATTATCAGGAGGCACTACACTCAACACTTGTTCCTTCAGATTTGTGTGAACTTCATCAACATACTCTTCCATGCTTTCAACAACGGACAATATAACACTATTGGCAACACCACTGCCCTATAATTTGGCTATAATAGATGCACATATTTCTTTCGACTGATCTTTAGAGATATAAGATCCAGACCCACTGGCCTGCTGATTCGGCAAATCTTGATCCATGTCAGAATCACCAACATGTAAAATGTCTTCCCTGAGAATAACAGCTTGTTGGACTGGTGATGAAGGATTATTGCTTGAAACGACCCCATCCTTATCATGGTATTTCTTCAAGTGTTTTTAAAACCTAAAAAACGTTTGAACTGCAATGAGCAGCCATCCTGAGCGCATATCAAATTAAAATGTTTTCCTGGATACAAGCCATGAACAAGCTTAAGGTGCCGGGTTAAGGATCCAGGCGTATCAAGCAATAATCTGCATATGTAACACTTATACATTACTCACAAACTTAGTTCTCAGTTCCTTGACCTTGGGGCTCTCACTGGTGGTGTCAACGTCTATGTTATGGACAGTTGTTTGCAGAAATGTGTACATGCTTTGAGTGCTGGATCATAGCTAGTGCCACACGTCCACACAGCAGCTTTAAACAAATCTTGAAAATCTTGGAGCTGGGCGTGTCTGAAAGCTTGGGGATTTGCGAGCAACGCGACCAACAACCAATCACATGAATCTCCCGCCCCCGACATACAAAGCAAAAAACCCCGGGGGATTTTATGCGAGCAATATATATATATAAACTCCACAAACAGGTGAAGCCTACCAGTTTTCACCCACTGTCTCTGCCACCTCCCTCCATGCCTGGTTCCTCCGGTTTGTATCCCGGTAAAATAGTCTGGTCGTAAAGAACCGGGTGATTTGCTACCGTAATTCTCGTTTGGATTATGAGGAAATGAACTGCGGTCTGGCTCTCCCAGCATACACGTGGTTTGATTGGCTAGCGCTTGTACTGTCAAATTTGCATAAACAGGATTTGATTGGCTGACGCTTCCAGCTCAGCTTCAAAAGTTGAACATTGCTCAACTTTTGAATCCTGGAATCCTGGAAATCTTCGCTTCGCTCCCCCACAATGCAGTTCGGCGAAAAGCGAGGCAAAGTGACGTCATAACCATTCAAAGTCAATGGGCAGAGAAGCGTTGGAAGCGTTGGAAGATTTTGTTTAAACTGCTGTGTGGATGTACCTTAAGACAAAGTGAAGCTTAAAAAGTTCATCAATTGCTGCTAAGGAAGTGGTAGCCTCACAGGGGATGAGCTTCTTGTCGATCAGAATGAAGAAGTTGCCGACGGCCTTCTTTGCCGGTCCCTGAAGCCAGAAGATATGGCTGGCTCGATGTCCATATGGCTCTGAAGGTGCTCATCCAGACTCCTACAGGACTGAAGGACAAGGCAAGCAACATTTAATTTACATGGCTAACTCTGAGCATGTGTGTGTAATATTTGGAGTGTGTTAGTTTATATTTGCACTAGCCTAGTCCTACTTTATCATAGTGACAGCTCGCTGTAGTAGTTCTGGTGGCTAGATCTAACATTCTTAAACCTGCCACATACCTTGTGAAATACGACCAGATGGTCAATGGCCTGAGCTACACTGATCTTCTGGGTTTTCTTCCTTCCCGCAGGCTGGGGTGACATGAGGTGCAGAAGGAGGAGAATAGATGCCATATCACTGTCCACTCTGTAAGAAAAGAGAACAATGATCAACTTCTTTTTTTTTTACCCCATCTGTATAATGTCCAACAGTTCATAGTGCATGTACAAGCAAAATACAAGACATGAAGTCTCACAACACAATAAACTATGGAACAAGTGAAGTGGCCTGAATACTGAATCTGAATCCAAACCCACTGTACCCTGGCATTCTCCAACTGTGTGGTCATACACTCCCTCCAGCCTCACATAGACAATTACTATAGGCAATATGACATGACAATGCAGTCCCACGTTTCGGGACCAAATTAAGCACAGTGTTGGTGTGTTGCAACCCAGTCTCACGGCATTTCGTGTTATAGTCAAAAAGTAATCTATTGATTTGTGTTCACCATCACGATTTCCCCAGTTTTTCGTGTCACACAGAACGACTTTAAAAGTAATGTAAATAATAACAAATTAGAAGGAAAAAGAGATTTTAAAAACAAATACAGATTTCAGTATTCTGACACAGAACGATTTTAGAAGCAATGCATTTGTATTGGTAATATGTTTCGTGCCTGCACCAAATAGTTCTGTGTGACACAAAACAAATGCGAAAATCGTGTTTGTGAACACGAATCAATAGATTAAATGTATGCCGTGAGACTGGGTTGCAAATATTCTTAGCAAGATTAGTTAACATTATTAGCTACCACAAACAACTACAATTATTTTCAAATGAAATTAACTAATGTTGGCTAACTGGGGAACAAATTCAATTAAATGTAACGTTATCTAGATAACGTCATCACTCACTGCATGCAGTCTGTTGTCGAGGCCACACAAGATGGCTGCTTCTGCACGGAGCAGAAGAACACGTGCTAGAAAGGAAAAGGAGCCAATTAGCCAACAACTTTATTACTGTACATACACTTAAATAATTTCACTTGGGGAACAAATTCAATGAAACGTAGATAATTTACAGTCACGCGGTCTGTCGAGACCACACGGTCGAAACCCGCGGGGACTGATGGCTGATTAGGTGACACCGAGATAGTGATATAAAGGAAATTGGAAGAAAAAAAAGTTGTTAGCGAAGTCGGCTAACTATATCGATAAGGACCGACACCAGAACCTCTTAGCTAGCTAGCTGTTGAACTAACATTAGACATGTGAAATACGTTGGTATTTGTAATGACATAATAGTATGTAACATGGCTAATGTTATCTAATTTGACATCTGTGTCTAATTCGACAGCTAGCCAGCTAGCTAACTAACTGGCTAGCTAACTAGCCAGCTAGCTAACGTTTAGCAAGCAGGTGCACGGCCAGTACAGACAAATATTCTTAGCAAGCTAGTAAACATTATTAGCTACCACACACACAACTGTACCATTATTTTCAAATTAAGTAATGTTGGATAACTGGGGAACAAATTAAATGTAACGTTATCTCAGTGGTTCCCAAACGGTGTGCCGCGGCACACTGGTGTGCCGTGAGGCAAGTCCGGGTGTGCCGTGGGATTTTGTGACAACCATACGTTATTATTGCAATATACAACTACACAAAAATAATTATTTTTTAATTTACTATATCAGTACTCTGTAGGTTTATATGTACGTAATCTGCGCGACTTGCGCGTCCACATCTCCACGTGCAGTGCTGCATAAACATGGCTGAGTCAGCGATAACTCTCGAGGACCTACAAGTCCCTCCATGCCCTTGCCCCCCAGTACCTATCGGACATCCTTCACCCCCCCGCACCCCCCCGGAACGTGCGGTCTTCACTCTGGCCTGCTCACCACCCCCGCACCAAACTGAGAACCTTCGGGGACAGAGCCTTCAGTGTGGCAGCCCCCCCCTCTGGAACGCTCTCCCTGCGGAGATTCGCAACATCCCCACACTGGACGCCTTCAAAAGGGCCCTCAATTCCCATCTGTTCATCAAGGCTTTCGGTCCTTAAATCTATCTGTTGTTTTGTCTGTCTGACCTTTGTTTTGTTTTGTTTTGTTTGTGCTTGCCCTATTCCTGTAAAGCGACCTTGGGTCCCTTGAAAGGCGCTATAGAAATCCCAGTTATTATTATTATTATTATTATTGCATTTAGCTAAAGTGTGATGTTTTTCCTCATATTGCATTGCAATAGCCTGTTTAAAGTGATCATATAACAAACAACTAATCAGTACTGATACTGTATGCTAATAGATATAGGAGTGATAATAACACAGTAAATGCTTTGAATTTATTAGATATAGCTGTGCAGTATTCTTAACACACTGGATAGCAGCAGACAATAGAAGGCTTATTACACCAGAAGAGACATGAGACTTTTATTTTTTAGAGACTTGACTTGGACTCGTGACCAAAGACTTGATCAAGTCTCACCCCCACAAAGACTTGAGACTTGACTTGGACTCGTGACCAAAGACTTGGAGACTTGGACTTGCAAAAAAGACTTGTGAACATCTCTGATACACACACACAAACTCATTTCATTTCATTTCAAACCTTTATTTATCCAGATTGGTCCCATTGAGATCATAGATCTCTTTTTCAAGGGAGACCTGCAGCATATAGATTCCACATGAAACATAAAACAATAAAGGACATTATACATTATATTTACAGGATACATAGTTATAGACATTTACAAGTGCCCATTGTATCAGCAAGCATTTCATTTTGCCTAGCTTTAAAAACATGCAGAGGAATGAGATTGCTCAGTTTCAATTCTTGATGAAGATTGTTCCAAGCAAGTGGAGCTGCGCACATAAAAGCTGTCTTCCCTGAGACAGTCCTTGCTCTTGGCACATCTAACAAGACTACATCATGTGACCTCAGACAATAGCTGCTTGCAACTCTCTGTGTTATCAGAGAGCAGATATAATACGGGAGTTTACCCAACAAAGCTTTATAGCTAAACGTGTACCAATGACTGAGCCTCCGTACAGAGAGTGATGGTAAACCTGCCTTGGTATACAGTGTACAGTGATGTGTAAGCGCTTTACAATTTGTGACAAATCTCAGAGCACTGTGATACGCAGCATCCAATTTGCTCAGGTAATTGGCAGGTGCATTCATATACAACAAATCCCCATAGTCCAGCACAGGTAAAAAGGTCACAGTGACTAGCCTTTTCCTGGCCTCAAGCGAGAAACAGGACTTGTTTCTGAAAAAGAAACCTAGCCTAACCCTCAGTTTTTTAAGCAGGTTATTGACATGAAGTTTAAAAGAGAGACAATCATCAAGCCAGATACCAAGGTATTTGTAACAGGTAACCACTTCAAGTTTTGTTCCTTGCGTAGTTACAATATCTAAAACAGGCTCTGGTGTCTTATTAGCTTTTCAAAAGAGCATTACCTTGGTTTTATCCACATTTAAAAGAAGCTTTAGTTCAGAGAGCTGAGTCTGAATAGTGTTAAAAACAGCCTGTAATTTAACACCAGCCTCCTGAATGGAGGGACCTGCACAGTACATCACAGTATCATCCGCATAAAAATGTAAAGTAGCTTCATCCACATTATCACCTACACTATTAATATATATGGAGAATAAAAGTGGTCCTAAAACAGAACCTTGTGGTACACCATTAGAAATGTTTAACCATTCAGAAGACAGTCCATCAAAATGAACACATTGGGACCTTTCAGAGAGGTAGTTCACAAACCACCCCACTGCAAGGCTGGATAGGCCAATACTGAGTAGCCTCTGCTTTAAAATGCGATGATCAACGGTGTCAAATGCTTTGGAAAGGTCAATAAACAGAGCTGCACAACTCTGCTTATTATCTAAAATAGTAGTAATGTCATTTACCCACTTTCATTGTGGCAGTGATGGTGCTGTGTTTCTTTCTGAATCCTGACTGATGTTTAGACAGGATGTCATTTGTACATAAAAACTCCTTTACTTGTTCACTCACTAAGCGTTCAAGAACCTTAGCCAGAACTGACAATTTAGAGATTGGCCTATAGTTATTTAAAATAGTTGCCTCAAACTCATTTCGCAGACCCTATCCCTCCGTAGTCGTTCAAGTAGGAGGAGAAATGCCAGCGTTCTCCTCCGGTTTACAGGCACTGTGTAAATTATATATATAGAATAATTATGATGATTTTACCACTAAAATACAGCAACACATCTTTGATTCATGTCGTTTATAACTGGGATATTACAATTATTATTAACTTTGTCTGTACAAAGTAGTCTATCCAGGAAATATGCTCAAATCAACTGAAACTGCGAGCGGCAGGCAAGACGATACGCTTCTGAAAGCCACACGGGATAGGTATATGACGCCGAGGAGGCCGGACCAAAACCGCTGACGCAGACGGACCCGTGGAAACTAGGGGTAAGTGTTGGCTGCATCTTCCAATTTAACACTGTTCTGGTTTAGAGTAAGACTACAGTAGTGATACATCTTATCCCATATAACACCTTTAAGAGTTAAACATGTACACTAATAGTGTTTCAATTCAACACTGTTCTGGTGTAGAGTAACACTACAGTAGTGATACATCTTCTCCCATCTAACACCTTTTAAGAGGTTAGAAATGTACACTGAGCTAGTGGTGAATGCACATTATACTGGTGTTGCATTTGCATTAGCCTCAACACCTCTGGGAGTTCAAAATGAACACTAATCTAGTGTCAATGTGTGTATTGGTATTAGTGTTGTCACGATACCAACATTTGGTTTCGATACCGATACCAAGTCAAGAATTGCGGTTCCGATTCTTTTTCGATACTTTTCTTAAAAAAAGGGAAACAGACTTAAATGTAATTATTGTGCTTTATTTCACACCAGATCACTATACACACACATAATATATATACTATACTATTCACCAGAACCATAACACACACTTTTAAACAATGAGAACAATAAATAAATAAATGACAATAATTCGTATTAAATAAAATTAAACAAACAACTTTTTCAAAATAGATTTGTATATTAAACGAACAATGAGGTCTCCGACAAAAAATAGAACATAGCCCTACTGTTTAGCAGCATAACTGGCTTGATTATGTTCCCTTCTCAGACTAAACCTTAGTCCTAGGGTGGCAGGCTGGTTTTCATTTTTTATTCAGTTCCTTGCCTTGTTAAGATTTTTGGCCAAGAAAACAAGGGTTTCTAAGTGTTCCTCAGTCAGTCTAGAACGCCTAGGACTGCAGATGTTTCCAGATGTGCGAATTATTGTCATTTATTTCAGATGCACAGCTGGATGCTGGAATGCACAGATACTGTTTTGCAAAGCGAGCCAGCATGGGCAGGTGTACCTCATGTTGACTCCACCAGGTCAGGGGGTCCTCTGCAGGGCTAATGTCTGTTAATAGCTTGTAGTCAGTGATCTCACCATTTAGTTTATCTGTGGGTATTGTGGGTGTGGAAGAATCTTGTCTTGTTCCAGAATTATCTGCCCCCTTCTTTCTGAGGTGATACTGCAGAGCAAATGTTTTAGGTCACTTCTTTTTCTCTTCCCTGCAGCCACAGCAGCTGCTCCTCCTCTATTGTCCTCTGAGTCTTCTGGTTGCTCCTCCATAGGAAGCATAACGGTCTCAGCTTTGAGGAGCAGTTCCCTCTTGACTTCCTCTTCCATAGTAACAAACCTACTCTTAAATCTTGGATCTAGGAAGTGGGAGATGTTTAGCATCATCTTCAGATCATGCTCATTGTATCTCTTTTCTAAGTCTTCTCTAATTCTGTGATTCATTTCCAGCGCCAGTGGACGGTCACCTTCCTCATCTTCTGTGCAGGCTCTTATCTTCCACATGAGTGGCAGGACTGATGAGATTGTTGTTTCTTTCTCTCCACTTAGGGCATCTGTGAAATCACTAAGTGGAGCCAGGACATCCCTCACAATTTCCAAAGTTGTCATGTATGTGTCACTGGGCATCAGGTGCCACTTCTTTCTGTCCTCAGCCAGAACAGCAGAGACAGTTTGCTGCTGCTCACAAAATCGTTCCACCATATCATAGGTGGATCCCCATCGGGTGGGCTCATCGTGAATTAGTTTGTGTGGTGGCAGCTGTAAAGATTTCTGTTTTTCTTTCAGCAGTCTTGACATCTTATTAGACCTTGAGAAGCAGAGACAGTCTTGCGGATCCGGGACAGACAGCTTGCCACACGATCAATGTCTATGGCTTTGTTGACTGACAAATGTAAGTTGTGACCAAAACAGGGTATCCAGGGGGGTATACTGCGAAGCAGGATTTTCGCTTAGCCGGCTAAATTCAGGGAAAACTCCGGCTTTCCGGTCATCCGAAGCTGGTTCTCTTTTTAGCAGGCTAGATCTCCATGGTAATATATGCTAAGCAGCTAACCTGGTCGGGACCAGGTTAGGTTGCAGGCTAAGAGCTCAACTCAGTGAAAGCACCGCCTGCTGACCAATCAGAGCTCAGTGTGCGGAGTTTAAAGCGATCAAGTCAGATTACAGGAGAAAGGAAATACAGAAAAAACTGCCGTCGCAGGAAAGACGGCCGGCAAAAATCACCGACTGTGTGAACGTGAACATGAATAGAATATCACCTCCATCTTCAGAGCAATCTGACTATTATAACATTAGCATTAAGAAAGCTCTTAAATATCGGCCACAACATAAGTAACCGGATCAGAGTACATTAAGTACAGTCCGCGGCATATCACTTCATAATGTATCATAGGCTATATCTCCTTATCTGAGTCAGCTGAGCCGTATCTGGCCGTGCAACACTCACTGTGTCACATACTGTATGCAGAAGTATTATTTTAAGCAACACATAAGTTGACGAAACACTCGAGACAAATGTAATTGAAGTCAGATCGTGTTTTAGACGGGGCAGTGATATCATAAACCTGTTAATGTACGCATTCAAACACTTTTTCTTTTGCCAGCTGTATTCACCTTGCAGGTGCAGCTCTGAGGCTTTGATCCTGGATAAAGTGTTTAAGTCATGGATGTTTTAAAGTTTAACTTCTTCATTTTTGACTAGTATTAAAGTTCACTTTTCATTCAGGAAGTATGACGCTGCGCTGTTCAGTACGCTTCTCCATGTGTGTGATTGGTCGAATGCTCCAGATACCACCCATTTCATGTGAACGCGCACCTAACTAGATAGGACACGGCTGGCTTGAGCGATCCACTTAATAACCAGCGTCGTAGTACAGTTTAGCGAGAGCGCGTATGTTTTGGATTAGGCCAACCGGCTAACTCAAACATATCCAGGTTAGGTTGAACCAGCTTCGTAGCATAGGCCCCAGGTGTAGTCAGCAAAAGCCTTGCGGTTGTTAGAAGCATTATCTGTTGTGATACCAGACATTTTGGCCATATCTAGCCCCCAGGAATCTGTGACAATTTCCTCCAGGGCTTCATGCAGAGTGTCAGCTGTGTGGTCAGAGTGCAATGCAGAGCATCCTAAGCACCAGGACTGCATTTCCCAGGACTTTGTTATGAACTGGACTGTTACAGCCATGTATGTGTCTACAGTTCTGCTGGTCCAGAGGTCCGTAGTGCAGGAGAAGAATGGCTTTGGTGTCAGCTGTGCACTGATTATAGACCTCGTCTCATTATAGATCTTGGGAATTTCATTATACATAAAGACATTCCTAGAGGGGAGGTTATGATACCTTTTGTCCAGATGCTGTACAAGGTTTCTGAACCCAGCCTTTTCAACTACATATATTGGCATTTGGTCTATACAGATGAACTCTGCCACTGCCCTGTTGAGCCTTGTAACATCTTTGGACTCCTTTGGGTACTTAGTATGGTGCTCAAAAAGAGCTTGGAGGGTAGGTTGATTCTGGGTAGGTTGATTCTGAGTGGGCGTAGTCACTCTCTGTGAGCCAGCAGACTTCTGTAGTTGAAATATATGGGTTAGAAAATGATGGTTAATTAGTTTGTGAGATACCATCATCAGTAGTGTTCAGGGCAGGCTAATCCTGGGTTTGAGCTTCATCGTTCTGAAGTACCAGACTCACAGTTAATGTAATTTATGTTTATTATTTTCATGATCAATACAATTGTATTTTATCTGTTAAGTGTTTTCTTACAACATGGTCTCTTCTTTATACTTGAGTTTATGTGATGTCTTTGATAGTTAACTTAATATTGTATTAACATGTAATAGTATATATATACATAATTATTGACAAAATGTACATTGCAGATGTTAGCTAAAAAGATAGCCAGTTAGCATTGCCATTAATTGCCTCGTCAAACTACGAAAACATTCGTTTGTCACAAAATAAATTACACTTGTTTGACTTATATTTTCTGAGGGCATGGGCATGATGTAATTACGTTATCTATCACATTCGCTAACCTGTCTTTCTTTAAACAGCTCTGGATGCCGGTCAGCGAGGTGCTTAGCCAAGTTTGATGTGTTGGCTCCCGTGGTTTGCAGGGATCTAAAACATTTCTCACAGACAGGCCTTATGGTGTCCGTAGGCTTGCCCTCACTGTCAGAGATATAACTAAAATATTTCCAAATTTCGCTTCTGGCGTCTTTTTTCTCAACAAGCCGAGGCGCAGCGGCAGTTGCACTCCCACTTGCAGCCATGCTTCTCGTTTTCTCACATGCTCTGGCAGCTAGCGCGTGCACGAGAGAGGGGAGGCACTTACGGCCCCTACACACGGCGGCGTGCGTTGCCGCTTCAACGCTTCTGCCCATTCACTTTGAATAGGGTGACGTCACGATTCGCCGAACTGCATTGTGGGAGCAAAGCGTAGCTTCTCTCGAGGTGCTCGCTGCAAAAGTAGAGCAATGTTCTACTTTTGCCGCCTCGACGGAGGCGTCAGCCAATCAAATCCCTCGTATGTAAATCTGACAGTACAAGCAGTAGCCAATCAAACCGGGTGTATGTTGGGAGAGCCAGACCGCAGTTATTTCCCATATGTCAACAAAAGGAGGAGAAAATTATCGTGGCGGTAGGGAACATACAAGGATACAAACCGGAGGAGCCAGGCATGGGGGGAGGTGGCAGAGACAGTGGGGGAAACTGGTAGGTTTTCGCCTGTTTGGGGAGTTTATATCCAGTGTACTTCGTTTGAATGGACAGCTAGCAAGCATAGACAGTATATTTAGCCAGCATGGATGTAGCATGAATGCTTTGCTTTGTATGTCCGGGGCGGGACATTCATGTGGTTGGTTGTTGGTCGGGCTGCTCGCGTTGATTCCCCAAGCTCAAGACACGCCCACCGCCAAGCGGCAACGCACGCCGCCGTGTGTAGGGGCCGTTAGAGTGTGCTTGAGAGGGGCGGGACTGCAGGCACGGCTGCAGTGCAGGGAGTGGAAGCAGAGCGCTGAACACACATGGCTCTTATTAAAACGGCTCTTTCTCACCAGAGTACTTTCCTCTGTCATTCTTAAAGTACCGATACTAATGAAATTGAGGAATCGTACCGTTTTTAACGGCAGGGTATCGCAGTAACTTTCAAGTATCG